>NW_007727087.1:342982-343634 GCF_000696425.1 Galeopterus variegatus
CCTAAAGGAGACAATATTTTAAGGGATAGAAGAGATCTTAAACACCACTAGTCCCCAACTTGGAATTTATGGATTCATTTTAACAGTCAAATTTTTACTGTCACTACCATGACTGAGTAGCTACATAGAGAAGACAGCCCTGTGTAGTGGTTTAGGCTGTGACCCACACTGCCTGGATTCCGACGCTTCCTACCTATATTACGTGGGCCTTCCTCCACTGTCTGTTCTACCTCATTTGTAAAACAGGATGATAAAAACACTTTTCTCATAGACTTTTGTGAGGAATAAATAAGTTTATATGTATAAGTTGCTAAGACCAGTATCTGGCTCACCGTAAGTACTCAACTGTTTTTATTGTTCTTTTGGAATTTGAGAGGAAATACACGATGCTCAAAAGTTACAATGAATTCAGTAATACTTTTTAACTGAATGCGTATTTTTATTAATCACAGTATAGCTCACACATTTTAAATAACAAGACCTGCATATATACTGTACAACATATAATTTATTCACTCTCTTCATCAGCCACAACATACATGTGGATTCTCTAATCTTTATGGCAATTCCACAATCCCCAAAGAACCCACATCCCACAGATTGGCAATCAGGGCTATCTTATGCAACTCTCTCATTTTTCGGGTGAGAGAAA
>NW_007727087.1:343685-370546 GCF_000696425.1 Galeopterus variegatus
TCCCACAGATTGGCAATCAGGGCTATCTTATGCAACTCTCTCATTTTTCGGGTGAGAGAAACAGCTGAGACCTGAGAGCATAAGTGAATTTCCAAAGGCACATATTTTGAGAACAAAGACAGGTCTAAACTTCAAATCCCATGACTCCAGTGCAGAGATCTTTCCTCCTTTCAAAGATGCCTCAAAAAGTTTATTTCAGGTTGTTTTTACAACCAGAGAGATAGCTTAATCAAACACCATCATGTTTTTAAACTGTATTTCACACTCTCTGAATTCCCTGTTATCTACGTTATCTTTGCTCTTTTTCCTTGTTAGGTGATAGAGAAAATTCCCTTCAAATCTGCATATATAAGGGGCCAAGAGGAAGTTTGGAGAGATGTTCCATGTTCTGTCTACCTGCCACCGTTAAAGGTCATCTGGCACCCTAGGTGTTGATGATCAAATCCTTATTGCTAAGACTGTTCTTGTTGCCTTCTTTTACATTTCCTCTGGGGAACAAATGGTGCAAAAACAGATTCTCTAACTTGAATTTGAAAATCTTTCTCTAAAGAGAGGTGATAAAATTTATTTTTTTATCAGAGCCCTAGTATAATAAGTGTCTATGGATGACAGAAATAAAATATAGCTATGAGGTTGCTTGTTCTAAAACATCGCCCTCTAAATATTCAATGATTTAACACATTTAAATTGGAAGCTAGAAAGACTCTTCATTGCATGCCAGCTGAAGGTCAGCAGTTGAATTAATAAAATAAAGGGATGGAAAAAAAAAAGCTCATAAATTTCCCAGAAGATATGTTGTTGAACTAAAATGTGGTACAAAACAAATATGAGCAGTTCAGTAATTCCTAGAGCCCTATACACCATATGTCTCAGAAAAGACAGAAAAAGTGTATAGAAGCAGAGGACTTCAGGGTGACTGAGACATATGCATTGCTTTCACTCCTAATAGAATCAACTGCCAAAATGTAATTGACAGAAATCTTTATATAACCTTGGATAATATTAAAGAAAAGAATCAAAGTATGCAGGCTAATAAATTAGCTGGACAGCTTGTTTAGTATGAATCTGTTTGGAAACTAAAAATGGAATGTTGTTAGAATAAATCGAAGATGTTCAATTAGTGATTGAAGGAAGAAAGTTCAGTATCCCTCCGGTTAAAAGAGGATCCATGAACATTTATGTCAAACATTAGAATTCCTTGGTAAGTTTATTCTCGACTTTGATCGAGGCAGAATCTAATGTTCTACTGCAGATCTACATATTTGCTTTATGGAAAGAAAAGCTTTTGATCATGTTGGTTGAAGAATACTCACAGGTTTGCTGTTTTTTTCTTTTTTCTTTTTTTTTTTTTTCCCACAAGGAGACCTGTTTCCTTTATTAGAATCACTTTATACAGAAATGTTTGAGAGAGGGAGCAGGTGGTTACATTCATTTCTTTGTATTGTTTCAGGAAATATATTTGAAACCTCAAAAAAAAAAAAATAAGGCCAGTGCTCTTAAGACTTCTATTATAAATTGTTTCTTTTTGAAAAATGTATAAGGAAAGAAATTAATTGAAGTAGTAAACATAAACTTCACTATAGTTTAGGGACAACTGTAAATAGAACCATCATACTTACATTAAATATTTGGGTTGGTTTAGAAGGCCAATATCCTTTTTACCAGTTGAGGAGTATGGCACAAGCTTTGAAACCTTCGTGCCTGAGGCAAAAATGAGCTCAACTACTGATTTTAAGTTGTACTAGGACACATTTACTTTTCGTTCCTTTAACTCTGCCTGCCTCAATGTACTGCTGTTCCACAATTTTGAAAATCACAATGAAGACAATATCTGTTTTAGATTTTTATATTAGAGGAAGTGTCAGTTTAGAATAGTTGTCTGCTTAAGAAAGCATAGAAGGTTCATTAATGCAGTAGTCAAACAAAGAAATTTAAGATCTGCATAGCACTGGAATACGGCATTATAGAATTCTTCAGTTAAAATGTTGCCTTTGACATACTGTCAGGGTACTACTTACTGGTTCTTATATATCTACCTTTATTAACCAGTGTAACACACATCTATTACTTAAAGTGGTATGCCAGGAAATAGATAGGTGGAATGTAGAATAACAGAATACGGGTAAGGAAAACCCACTTACGTAGCAAGGGGAGAGCTACTACTAGAGATTAATTTTAGATTAAAAGTCTTTGTGAAATTTAAAGAATCTCATATAATATAAACAGCCCTCATTTTTCAGGAGCTCATAAGGACAGGGTATGGACAGAATATGAGCAATACATTACAGGCAGAGCTTGGAGATATTGTGGGTTCAGTTCCAGACTACGGCAGTAAATCAAATACTACAATGAAGCAAGCCACGTGATTTTTTTTTTTTTTTTGGTTTCAGTGCATATAAAAGTTATGTATATACTATACCATAGTATATTAAGTGTGCAATACCATTATGTCTAAAAAATATACATACCTTAATTTAAAGATACTGCATTGTTAAAAATGTTGGGAAAATGGCACTGATAGACGTGCTCAACACAGGGTTGCCAAAAACCTTCAATTTTTTAAAAATGCAGTGTCTGTGAAGCCCAATAGACAAAGTGCAATAAAATGAGGTATCGCACTTTGTCCATTGGACTTCACAGACACTGCGTTTTTAAAAATTGAAGGTTTTTGGCAAACCGAGTGAAACAAGCAAAGCACAGAGGGATAAATACCGCACGTGCTCACTCATATGTGGGAGCTAAGAGAGAAAGAAGGGAGGAAAGAAAGACCACAGTAGTGCCCTGATCCGACAGAGAGAGAGAACGTTCCTAGGGCTACAAATTGGAATTGAGGGGAGAGGGGGAAGGAGGTTGGGGGATAATTGGGAGGGGACAAAGGGTACAAAAGTAATTTCTGGTAATGGTATGCCCCCAGAATGAATCTGGCCCTCACATCATGGGCTGGAGGAGGGACAATCAGCTTTGTATCTCATGAGTATTCGTAATAAATGAATGAATGAATGAATGAATGAATGAGGTATGCCTGTATTTACTTGCTAACTTTCACCTATAACTGTTCCTTTTTCCCCAGTGGTGAAAATTGTGGAAGAGACTGAATTAGGGATAATCAGATATTTCTTTAGAGGTGAATCTTTAACTGACAAGAAATTATTCTTTGCATTGACTGGAGAATACTCTAAAGAGGGAACAATTAATAAGAAGGTATCAAATATAAAGAAATGGCAATGTGGAGGATTTGATATATTAGCAGTATTAGTCCATTTCTGTTGCTTACAACAAAATACCTGAAACTGAATAATTTATAAAAAAGCAGTGTTTACTGCTTACAGTTTTGGAGGCTGGGAAGTCCAAAGTCCAGGGAACACATCTGGTGAGAGCCTTGTTGGTGGATAGTGACTCTTCACAGCAAAGTAGGGTGTCACACGGTGGATGGCTGAAGAGAGAGACTTAACTCTTCACTACTTCTCCTTTTAAAGCCCTGAGAACCATGCCCATGACCATCATTAAAGCATCAACTTATTAATCCATTTATTAGGGAATGGTCCTCACAATCTAATCACCTTTCCAATGTCCCTGTTTTCAATTACCATAATGGGATTTCCTACCCTTTTAACATTGTCATTGTGGGGATTAAGTTTTGGAGGGACATTCAATCCCCAGCAATAGCCAGTTGGTCAATGTAGTAAATGCTTACAAAGATCAGAAATGATTTCTGAAGAAATATTTTCACTCCTATGTTTATTGCAGTACTATTTACAATAGCCAAAATATGGAATCATCCTAAATGATAAAACATTATTTCAGTTAGACAGGAGGAATATGTTTTTGAGATCTGTTGCACAGCATGGTGACCATAGTTAATAACAATGTATTATATATTACAGCACTATTTCAGTTAGACAGGAGGTTTTTGAGATCTGTTGCACAGCATGGTGACCATAGTTAATAACAATGTATTATATATTACAAGACCACTAAGAGAGTAGAGTTTAAGTGTTCTCATCACAAAAAAAAGTATGTGAGATAATACATATGTTAATTAGCTCAACTTAGCCATTCCAAATGTATACATATGAGGGTACTTCAAAAAATTCATGGAAAAATTGAATTGAAAGACAATACAAATCTTTCCATAAACTTTTGAAGTACCCTCATATTTCAAAACATCAAAATTGCTAAAAGAGTAGACTTTAAATGTTTTCACTGCAAAATAATGATAAATATGTGAGCTAATGGATATGTTAATTAACTTGATCAAATCATTTCACGTTGTATACATATATCAAAATGTCACATTGTATCTCATAAAAATAGACAATTATTATTTGTCAGAAATAAAATTTTAAAGTTAATAATGTTAGTTTGTATGAAAGTCAAACACTAAACAAATGAGAATTTTAACTGATATGTGAATTTGAGTGGTAACCTTGTATTTCTTTATGTGTATTTCCCTCTAACATCAGCAGGGCTTTTTTCAGCTAAATTATTAAAATTTAGCTAAAAAAATTTTCAGGCTGTTGCAGTTAATTTCCATGCTTTGAAAGACATTTCTACAGAGTCATAGAGTGATAGATTTTTCCCTGGATATACCTGCATAGCCCAGATAGACAGGGCTTGGAAAGATGGTGGAGACAGAGAAGAAATGCATGTATAAACACATATATTTATTATTTAACATAACAGCAGGGAAACTTGGGGCAGTACAAATGCTGTTTTTCTGACTCTGTTTTCTATCACTTTTCTTGAAGCCTGCAAACTGCTTTCTATATTTGACTTGAACCTGAGGCTGCTGTGAAATCTCCGGCATAATCCTTTATGGCCTAAAGAAATTGGCATTTACAGACCCCTACTCATTTGAAAGACTGGGATTACTTTTGATTATTGATTTCTTTGGGCATTTTTTGTTGTTGTTGTTCTCATGTTTATTTCAGATATTCAGACATAATTGCATATTCTTCCATAATTAAATATTCAAATAGCCACTATTTCTTAAAAGCCAAATGGCTTTGCACTATTTTCATGGTGTAATTTATACTGAAGCTGTCACTTTTTATTTTAAACCTATCATTCAGAAGTGTTAGATGAAAAAGGGTAATATCCCTTTTAAAATAAGTTATTAAATGGTGTTTAACTCCATTTTGATGAAGGGTTTGATGTGCCACTAATGGTATGTAATAGTACTTTTTGTGTGTGCGTATGTGTATAAGAAAGAGAGAGAAAAAAAAAACCCATTAATTTTCCAGCTTCCTAAGGAATCATTTATTGTCTCTGGTAAGAAGACCCTTGTGGTTTGGCAGGGTGACTTCATCTTCTGCTAATGATCTCATTTCTGTTTACCAGTGAAAATGGACATTTTATTCTGCTTTAAAAAATCACTTGCATTGCAAGAAGAGAACAATCAAGCTCCCATGACATTCCTTAAGGAAGGGATTTAAATTTTCATAAGAGTAAATGAGACCTAATGAGGAATGGACAGTTACTGTGATGCTGCTCCTTTGGTCACTAGCTCTTAATTATTTCAGTTATATTATTGCACATTTCCCTATCTACAGGGTTCTTTTGTATCATTTGCAACCCCATGAAGCCCCTCTCTGGAATTAGCTTCTGAGAGTTGTTGTGGGAATTTTAACCCCAAAGCACCACCTTTGGATTTATTAAAGGGTGGGCTTCCTGTAGTTAGACTGTACTAAAGAAAATTTCCATTTTGCAAGGGCAGTATAAATTTTGCAAATCATTTTAATAGCAAGGCAGGTCAATCAAATTATAATTGGCTCCAATTAGCACTCCCCTGAGCCTGTGAGATTCTTCATCTTCTCCTGGACTGCACATAAAAAGAAAATGTTATTTACTGTCACTGAAGTCATAAAAAATGTCCACTATTTAGTATAAGGGATGAAGAGACTGCAAATCTGGCAATAGGACTTTGGCACAGGTCTGAGATCTGCACACCAAAATACACATTGTGTCAAGCGTAGCAGTGTGCAAAATGTGCTATTACAAAGCACTTCCTTTTCCCTGCACGAGCAGCTCTTGTCAATGAAACTTCTAGTCGTCAGCAGCATTTTGATTTTGAGTTAATCTTAAGATTGCTTTCTAACATAATCAGGGTCTCTGAATTCTTTTGAAAAGGTGTATTTTGATAATAAAAATGATAAAGCAGAGAATACATGCATTATATTTCCAAAGTCTGTTCAATCTTAAGTGCCAATGCCACTATTTTGGGGTTCTTTTCCTGAGTCTCATTGTGGTACCAGCCAATCCAGGTCCAAGCTGGGGGTTGCAGTAACTGCAAGTTGAGTCTGTGGCATGAGGGAATTGTCAAGTCTTTGTGAAGCATCACAATAACTCTCTCCGGTTCTCATTAGGTCTCATTTTCTCATATAAAAATTTAAGCTCTTTTCTTTGGCAATGTCATGCTACTTTAGCAGATTTGCCAAAGGACATGTGTCAGTAAATGCCTTGCTAGTGTTTTTGCTGGTCTTCCTTGCTTACCCTAAGCCATTGCGGGACATTTTGTTTTGAGTGTCACTAACCTTGGTCTCAACTTTAATGCTACTTTAGCAGATTTGCCAAAGGACATGTGTCAGTAAATGCCTTGCTAGTGTTTTTGCTGGTCTTCCTCGCTTACCCTAAGCCATTGCGGGACATTTTGTTTTGAGTGTCACTAACCTTGGTCTCAACTTTGCATCTCTTTATCTTGAGATCTCCTTGGAGCAACGAGAGAAGGGTGGTGTCAGTCCTGCCAAAATAACTTCAACTGAGATGGGGGGGGAGTTCATGAAAAAAGAAGTGTTCATTATGAGAAAAAGGAAGAATATAAAATGCAGGTAAAAATATTAAGTAGCCTCTAGAGATGGTCTTCATATTTCTGCATTAAGAAATATGGAGGAAAGAGCATCGCTGGGGCACCTGAAGAACACTGCCATCTCAGTAGCAACAGCCATGGTACCAGGAAAGATAGAAAACTACTTGTTAGCAGACAAGCTTCCCTGGCAGAAGCATTAAAAATGAAGGTGGAGGCAAGGGAAGGCAGTACCTTATAGAGTCAGAGTAGGATGGAAGATGCTGGTAACTACTGAAAGCATTACAGTGTCTAAAAGAAAATGGCAGAACCAAAAATAGTGGTGACAGCATTTCAGGAAACTGCATTATCTCTCGGAACCTTATGTCACTTGGTGGAAATGGTTCATATGTGCTCACTAAAGGCAGTGACTGAAAAAGAGAGAGAAGCAAGAGAGGGAGAGTACCGCGGTCTTAGGGGGCTAGAATAAGCTTTGGGGAGCTTCATGTGGGAGTTAGGACAGCATGGGAGGGAGCCCCACAACGAAGAGAGGGGCAATAGTAAAATAGACAGTGAAGGGATTGCCAAACTCATAACTTGGTTATAGATAATGCTGACTTAGAATAGAGGTCAGCAAACTTTTTCTTGAAAGGTCAGATAAATATTTTAAGCTTTATGGACTGTGTAGTCTCTGTTGCAGCTCTTTTTCTGCACTTGTAGCATGAAAGCAGCCGCGGATAATACCATTTGAATGGGTGTGATTACACTCCAAAATAATTTGTTTTACCAAGCAGAGGAGAGGCTGGGCTTGCCTCCTTAGCCAGAGTTTGCTAACCTTTGACCTAGCACCAGCCCTAAAATATAAAGAGAGAAAAGAAATATCATTTGTAGTTTCTACTTTCCCTAATCATTATTCTCCTTATCGAAGAACCCTCACAGACAGAGTTGTTAGTACTTGAAATCAGAATGGTTTAGGTAACATTTATAGGCTAAACAAGAAAACCTACTGTAAATAATAATGTCCCCAAGGCAACAACTTACTTAACAGCGTTTGGAAGACAACGCACTGAGATGTTAGAAGTGACAGTAAATGCTTTTTGCTTTACAGTAGACTCCTCCGTTCTAACCATTGACTGTTCTTTGAACCTTAAATCGTCTTCACTTTTCTACATTGTTTTATCTGGTTGAATGTGTACTGCATCCCAGGCATTCCACCTATGCGGTGTCACCTGTAAGCACCAGACCACAATTCTCTTCCCGATTGTACAATTGTATGGGTCAGTGATAAAAATCTTGCATGACATCAAGCAAGGTTTCACAGCCTTTTAAATATGTCTTGTTTTAAAGTAGGTCAGACTTCCCAGTGAGCACCACAGAAAATGGCCCAAGTAACTTTTACAATTTTGCTAACTGCAATTTTGTTTGACAGAATTTCTTCTAGAAAATGCCTATACGAAGGATTAAATCTCCTTCAAAATAGAATTTTATAATGGAACTGGTAATAAACCCTTAAATGTCAGTGATATGTGTATTAATGTATCTCTAGGTAAACACTAGAGTGACATATTTCATGTTAAATTGACGGGTCTTATGCTTAAGTGACCTGGGAAGGAATGTGGCTGAAGAAGTGATGTCATTCATAACGTATTACTTTTTAGAAAGCAGAGTCTCAGCATTTCATTTTCTTAATTTATGGTTTTGATTGGTAAAACTTCTTGGCTTTCTAATAAAAAATATTTCACATTCCTAATATCCATGTAGCATTGTTAATAGTAAGCCCACTGGCCAAGTCATTTTGACATAATGTGCATGTGATTTACACAAGATGTTGTGAAAGGTTTCGTAAAGTCTAGCTTATTTGAGTATATAAAATTATCATTTTTTTACAGCTTTTTTATTTATCATAGTAGTTAAAATGATCTTGAAAACTCTCTAAAGAATGCCAATTTGATATATTTTACTTTGCAGTATACAATTGATGTTTATTGCAAATGCAGATTTTTATAAGTAAACTCTGATAGTATTTCCGCAGATATTTTTTTTTTACTTTATTCAGAATGCAATAAATCACAATCTTCAAATGTTCTCAGAGTGATGCCATATATATTTTAACACAGACATGCAGTCAATAAATGAAAAGTTAGTGTATATCCTTTAAGACATAAAAGTTATGTTTCGTTCCATCTCAAAGAGAAAGCCGGTGCTATGAATTTCTGCATACCTCTCATGAAAGTGTACACCATGTTAAATGCATATGTGATTCTTTTCCATCAGTCTTTAAGGGTCTGAATTTTTGTAAAAAATAATCAATCAATAGTTTGTTTGGGGGTGGTTGTAGTTTGATATCTGTTTTGGAATATTCCCCCCCCCATTATATTGATCTTATAATTATATTGTATAAAATCTGATTCTTCTTTAGAGTTTCCAAGTACAGTTTTTCTCCACATTTTTGTCTCTGATCATTTGTTTTTCTTTGGAATTTCTATCTAGAGCACTTAGCACTATATCTGGCATATAATAAAGACTCGATTACTGTTAACTATTATTATCATTTGTCTTAATTTCCTATTGCTGCTGTAATGAATTACCACAAATTTAGTGCTTAAAATAACACATATTCAGGGCCGGCCCAGTGGCTCACTGCTACAGTGTGCCGCTTGGGAGCTCAGCGGTGCTCCCGCCGAGGGTTCGGATCCCACATACAGACTGGCCGCTCACTGGCTGAGCGAGGTGCGGGAGCAACACTGAGGGTTGCGATCCCGTTGCCGGTCCCGGTCCAGTGTGGGCACGACACTGAGGGTTGCGATCCGTTGCCGGTCACAAAAAAAGACAAAAAGGAAATAAATAAATAAATAAATAAATAAAATAACACATATTCATTACTTTATAGTTCTGTAGATCAGAAGTCCAACACAGGTCTCAGTGGACTAAAATCAAGGTGTCAGCAGTCAGCAGTGCTGTTCTTTCTGGGGGATCTAGGAGAGAATCCATGTCCTTACCTATTGCAGTGTTTAGAGGCTTCCCACATTCCTTGACTCTTGGCCACCAGCAAGCAATCACATCACTCACACCTCTGCTTTCATAGTCACACCTCCTCTGACTCCTCTCTCCCTCCTTTCCTTACAAGGACCCTAGTGATTCCACTGGGCCCACCCACATTCTAAGCAAAATCCTTAACTTAATCATCTCTACATTGTTCCCTTGCCATGTGCATTGCTACTCTATTGCTGCTGTAACAAATGACTACAAAGTTGGTGACTTACAACAACCCAAATTTACTCTCTTACATTTCTGGAGGTGCAGAGTCTAAAATCTGCTTCACTTGGTGAAAAATCAAGATACAGGCAGGCTAGCATTCCTTCTGGAGGCTTCAGGAGAGAATCTGTTTCCTTGCCTTTTCTGGATTCTAGAGGCCACTTGCATTCGTTGACTCATGGCCTCTTCCTCCATCTTCACACCAAGAGTAACCATCCTGAAATATCTTTGTCTGACTACCACCACTGCTTCTGATGAAACATTTCCTTTTCCCTGGCTGTGACCTTCTTGTTTCTCTCTTATAAGGACCCTTGGTATTACAATCGGCCCACCTGGATAGTCTAGGATGATCTTCCCATATTAATATCTTCAACTTAATTCTATCTGCAAAGTCCCTCTTGCCATGTCAAGTAATATATTCCTAGGTTTCAGTGTTGCTTTGTCTCCCATGGATTTGTCACCCCTTTTCCCCTGGGTGCTAGAGCTGCCAAAGATTACTCAAAGCCCATCTCTACTGAGCAGTGAGAAGCCTCAAAAAGGGATTAATATCCCAGAACCCTCAAGAGAGAAGCATTCCCTTCCATTTGGGAAATTAACCACGAATTGGGGTTCTCTTCCTGCATTTATTCTTCAGACCAGGAAGTTACAGGAAGAGAACATGGGTGGAGTTTTTGCTAAGAGCCATTTAACAAGTTTAACAATAGAAGCTGGTAACATGCAATTAAGTCAATCCACTAACAAAAGCTTGATTTTAACAAACATTCCTTTTCCCTACAGCAGCTTCCCAGTATCTTTACATATCAATCAGTAACTTGTCTGTCTCTGAACCAGCAGCTTTGCTCTGTTACAACTCTTTATCCTACAACAGAGACTAAAGAGCCTGGGGAAAATTTCCTGGTTTTTGTAAGGTCAATATTTGAAACTGCAAAGCTTTGGAAAACCAGGCCCCGTGAAGTATATTTGCTTTATGCATGCTCTACATTTCAGGGATTAGGACATGGACTTCTGGGGGCAGTTATTCTGCCTGCCACACCAGTGTGAGGCCCAAACTCTCTCTTAAGCTTACATTTAAATGTTCCAATGACTCACTGGATATTTATTTCCAGGTTTTTTGCCTCTGTCTCAAAATCTGTTTTCCGTGCAGCCTCATTCAACCTGAGTGGCTGCTTATCCTACTTTTCCTGTTTCTTCTTCTCACCCCAGCTCAAAACCTGAGAGTGAGTTTTTCTTTGTCATTAGTCAAGGATTTTTATTCTCTTGATTTTCTGAAGATATATTTGAAGAAGTGATGGAGGAAGACCATTGTATTATTTACTTACATTTTATTCCAATAGGCCAAATTATTATGCTTTTTTAAAAATAAATTTTATTGGGTGTATTTGTGGCTTACAATATGATGCTTTTAATTTAAAACTATACAAACTGTTCTGTTGTGAAATGAAGAGAACGGAAGTATTTATGAAATGCTTTAAAGTGTCTTTCTATGCTGTAAAATATACAGGATATGTAGTTCTTGTGTAATTTTATGAGGGTCACATATGCGATTTTGCATTGGGTGACTGTTGAAGAATGTCATCTCTTTGTAATTCAAGGGATATCATGTACAAGTCTGAGATAGACCTCTATCTAACTCTGCCCAATCAGACTAATTCCTAAAAGAATAATGCAGGAGTCCTTACTCCTGCAAGCAGCTTCTCCCTATTTGGTTTTCAAATTATGCATAGGAGTTTAGGGTTTCTGCTCAGCAACTTATCCCATGGAGATGAGAGTTGAATAAATGGTGAATTTTTTCTTCTGTCTTTGGTGGGGACCTCAGGGTAGCCTTACACTGTTTTTCTCTGGGATGTTGACTTGTCTTCACTTGTCTGGAGGGAAAGTACTAAGAATCAGTCAGGAGTCAGTTTGCATATTTGAGGAGCCTGGGGATGAGGTGAGGGGATTATCTTGATGGAAATTGGTAAGAGAGACATTTGTCTCTGGGAAAAGAAGTCAATTAAAATGGACATTTCCTCCAGATCTGTGGATGGGGGGGCAATATTAAATACAATAGAGTCTGTTACTCAATTTCAGCAACCCCATGTCAGTTCAAGTTCTCTGAGAAGCAGCCATTGAGATGAGATTAGAGAATCAGACTTGTAAAAGAAATTACTGGAGAAGTGCCTGTGACGGATAAAGGGGGAGGGAGCAGAAATAGACAAACGGACTCTCAGACTCTGATTCAGGTCCCATATCTGTGAACAAAGAAAGAGGAAGAACACTTGGATAGGAAAACTGCAGCACAGTTTTTAGAATATCCTGGCCATTATGTTGGGGAGTCTCCAAGCCAGAGTTGCCCATTAGAGAAATCCTGCACTGGGCAGGACTGGGCCAGCATTAATGCCCCCATTGAATTAAGTTAGCTAGGAGCAGATCAGGGGAGTGGCCATAGCACTCATGGGGCAGCAGATAGAGGCCACCAGTCAACTCTCTTGAAGTGAGACTTGGTGGGACACATCCGTGTCTACCACAGTCCACCCCTTGATTCATATGTATCCACTTCATGCTTATTTGGGGAGCAGCATTAAAATGATTTTAATTTTGACTTCCTTCCTCTGCTTTTCCTACCAGTCAGCCAGTTACTATGTCATATAGGACAAACCACCACAATGCCTCTCTAACAATAGAATAATATTTTAAGTATTAAAAATATTAATTTAAAGATATAAAAATGGTGTGAAACAACATATACTATTTTATGTTGAACATTTTTAATCAAAATTACATTTGTGATATTTATTCCAAGTTGTTTCGTAGAGTTGCTGTTCATACATTATCATTGCTGTGTAATATTCCCTTCCATGAATTTACCAGATTTCAGGTTTTCTGACTCTAAATCAGAGTTCTTTTCATCAACCATACTTATTTTAGTTTAAACTGGATTAATAAGATTGATGTCTTATTCCTAATGCCCAGCTAAGGTCTGCTATATTGGGGAGCACTAGAGGTTTCCATCTGGGTGGCTTAGGGAGAGGGATAACCATATTAGCTTCACATAAAGAACATTTTGGAAAGCAGAGTAAGATTGCTTTGCTTCCTTTAAAGCAAGGTGGGGTTGTACGGGTAGGAAAATGTTGGGATGGGGCTATATTCTTAGAGCAGCAGGAAGACCCTGAAGGGCTGTTGCTATAACAGCTGTCAATTTTAACACCTGCAGAAGAAATTTAACATGCCTCTCAGCATTATTTTCCTCTATGGTTTATTCAGTACTATTGCAAGAGAAATGCACCATCAGTGCTGGCGTGGAGCTAACTGTGGAATGGATGTTTGAGACTTTTTTTCCCTAAAATCTAACAGCTGTAGATCTTACTACCTATCACATGACTGACTGGAATTTCATGAAACACTTTCTATCAATATGATAGCATAATTTAAAGATCAGTTTGAGGTTAAAAATCAATGTTTCTGAACATCTGTAAAATTTGCAGTTGGTTTGCTAATCTCTGGAAACATCAAACATTTACGTTTGCACTGAGAGTGCCAGTCAGACATTTTCCACCAGGTGCTCAGCATGCTTCTCCTCTGCCAGCCTTTCACATGCTCTTTGCTCTACCTGGAATGCTTTTATCTTTGCTTGTCCCAGTGTTCTCCTGTCCTTAAAGGTCTGTTCTTCAGTCATGAAAGATGCTTACCTCTTCTGCCTTTGAAATCTACAGCAACTTTCATCCTGCCCTGATGCATTTTCTCACTATTACTTGCGTATTGATGTACTGTTCTCCTCTTCCAAATGGAAAGATTCTTCACCACTGGAATTATGACAAATATGTTTGAACTTGTTATTCATTCAATTTATTTTGATTCCATATGTTTTCCAAAAGTTCTTTTGGAAAAGCATTACAGTAATGGACCAATGCAATAAGGTTAATGCAATTGTAACAGAAAACAGGGCCGAGGAAAGAAGGATGTCAGTAAGTCAACCACAGTAACTATGCTTAAATATCAACTTGGCTCTGAACAATCTGGGCATATAGAACAAAGCAACATAATGTTTATTTAATTAATACATAGTATACTTATATTGTTTATATAATATAATTATAGCACTCATTATAACACAGAACAATAGTTCTTTTGCAGAAAGTTGGCTTGCCTTGGCCCTAAAATTTAAGAAAACTATCATTTTGGACTTTACATAAGAGGTAGTAGCATAATTTAATCCTTAATTAACTCAATAATGTTTTTATTGAGGACCTTCTAAATGCCTTTTAATGTTTTATTTTGCTAATTTAGAGGTGGGGACAAACAGATGGAATAAAAATTAACATTACTTATTTACCAAGTGGTGGGAGGACAGACAAGTAATACATCATTATATACTGAGTAATAAATATTTTAGTTAAAATAAACTTAGGGTTGTTTTGTATAGGAGTATCAACCCAGACAAGGAGGATTAAGGAAGACTTCTGTGAAGAGGTGATTCCTGATGTTGGAACCAAGCTTTGAAAACAATTTAGAAGTTATCATGAAGCATGGGGTTTGGTGTTGAAAGGGGAGAAAGCAAAAGAGAGGACACAGACAAAGGGACTCATAGGCCATGAGAGCCATATGTGCAAAGACCCAGGTACAAGAGAGAGCACTGGGCTTCTGAGATGCCAAGGCTTTAAGCAGGGGCTGAACCACAAAGAGCTTCATATTCAGGTTAAGTAATTTTGCATTATTCCTGAGAAGTTAGGGATTTGTGGAAAGTTCGATGTCAGGAACTGACATGATTAAATTGGTAATTTTGAAAGATCATAGAACGTGCAGTGTGGAGATATGAATTAAAAGGCAGCAAGCAAGACCAGAGCAAGAGAGGCTTGTTAGGAGGTGTGTGGAGCAGGGATATAATGACAGTAATAATGTCGCTCCCACAAGAATGCTTATCCATAGTGTCCTCCATAACAGTAAAGAATTAACACAGAATCATTTCACATATCTGTTTCTCTTCATGACCTGCAACAACAGTGCTAAGCATTACTTTGAAGTAAAGGTGATTTTGTAATTTCTAACATACTATGGAAAACTTTCTTTAATAATAGAATCTTCTTCTCTATTCAAAAATTTCATTAGAACTATCTTATGCTTGGATCTTCAATGAATATCCATCAATTGTTGAAGAAGATAGTCGGAGATTTGTCTCTCAAGAGACAGGGCATCTCTACATAGCCAAGGTGGAGCCATCCGATGTGGGAAATTACACATGTGTGGTGACAAGTGCAGTGACAAATGCCAGAGTCCTAGGCTCTCCGACTCCTTTGGTGCTACGTTCTGATGGTATGAAATTTTTTAAAGTGTAATTCTGAGTGGAAATTGTGTTTTGACTACAAGCAAAGACAAATGGGGAAAAGCGAAAAGTATATCTTGAAGAATTATCACTTCATTTTTTTTTTCAGTACAGTGACAAAAATGATTCTATAAACCATAGGTCCTTATACATAATTCTTAGCCAGGACCAGCTTTGTAATTTGCAAGGACCATTGCAAAGTGAAAATGAGCAGCCCCTTGTTGAAAAATTATGAAGAATTTCAGGACACTGACAGGAGAGCATTAAACCAAGCATGAGAGCTCATGTTGTATTTCTGCGAAGTTACCTGTCCTGACTTTTGCCAGCTTGAGGTTTTTAAAGCTCTGGATATTTTGTGATAGGCTTAAAAGCATCTATAAAAAAATCATTAAAGAAAAAAACCTGTTTCATCAACACCTTGATAGCTGTTTAAAGAGAGTCCATGAGCTGCAAAAGGGAGCAGATTTATAAGCCTGGGTAGTTGACCCACTTACACAAAACCCCATCTGATACAGCATAATACCATGACCACAAAGCATTGAAGCACTTCTTTCCAGTCAGTTATAATTGAATTTGACTTTTCCCATTTATTAAATCACTGTTTCTTGACTCCAGTAAGCCATTTAATAAGTTTTACTTTGGTGTCTATGCTACTGGGGTATCATTAAGTAAATTCCCTGCTGTAATTTTTGTTCTTAAGGAAATTTCAAGAAGTCATAATAAATTGTATATTTCAGTTTGACTAGAAATGTCGAAATTGAATACAGAATTTTAAAAGCCCCACATTTTATATAATGTAAAAGGCATAGTGGTTTTCTTAAAACTGCTCTGTTAAGTGGTAAGTTATGAATCAGTGAATCCAAAGTTCTTAAAGGTTTATTAATGTTGCATGTTTGACCCAAGTTAGCTCTAGTGAGTAATTTGAAGAACCAGCAGAAGCTGATTCAAAATGAAGCAAAAGAAAATTTTATTTAAGGAAAACGAGGCAATTCCAAAGGAAACATTGAAACTATTAACTTTATTTTGTGGATTTACAGGTGTAATGGGTGAATATGAACCCAAAATAGAAGTTCAGTTTCCAGAAACTCTTCCAGCAGCTAAAGGTTCAACTGTGAAATTGGAATGTTTTGCCCTTGGAAAGTAAGCTTTATAACATTTACTTTTGTGTGCTAAAATACCAGGTTGGTGTAAGAGATCAGGGTTGTTTTTGACAGACTCTTTTCCTTTTATTTAGAAGCAAAGGAAGAATTAAACACAGGAAAAATGCACATATAAAATTTAGTTTGAAACTTTAAAGACATTTTGGAGAAAATGACATTGCCTTCCTAATTTTATGAACTAAATTGGTGTTCTTTTTCTTTATCTTGTTCTCTTGTTGTATTCTAATAGAGTGGGTATGTATTGGGCTTTTTTCCCTCCAAATCATGAATTAACTCAAGAAAATGCAGTTTGTTTTATTAAAATATTAACTTAAAGAGTTAAATTTTTGCATTAGGTTTATGTAATTGAAAACTGGACGTGTTTTTCTGTATTTGAAAACCTGAGCCTTATTGCTCTATCTTAACAAAAGCTTTGCTTTGTCAAGTCCAAAAGGTTTCCAGACAATAGCAGACAACTTGACAATTTTCTTCTTAGTCCCGTACCTCAGATTAATTGGAGAAGAAGTGATGGACTGCCTTTTTCCAGTAAAATTAAATTAAGGAAGTTCAATGGTATGCTTGAAATCCCCAACTTCCAACAGGAAGATGCAGGTTCCTATGAATGCATTGCTGAGAATTCACGAGGAAAAAATGTTGCCAGAGGGCGTCTCACTTATTATGGTGAGCATCTACTTTGGGCTTTTGCTCTCTCATCTATAAAATATTATGGTTGTTGGGGGGTGGGAGATTATAACAGAATTCCAGTGTTCAGCTTGTTCTGTTCTACATTTTGCTCTCATTTTGTTACCTGAGGATAAACATTTCTCATAGCAGGAATTAAAAAGAAATAAAATTTTGCAGTGGAGTTGGAGACACATTCCTTTTGCATTTTAAGATGATTCATATGATAATGAAATATTTCATATTTTTTCCTAAGAATAACCTTTTACACACTGGAACACATTAGAGAAAGATTTTATTTTGTCTGTCCTTTCTTCTAGAAAAGGTGGTTTTATATCTTTCTTTATTACCTTTACTTGGCTAAATAAATAAGTAAATAATGGTCTAGGGGGAACAGTTGCAATTACTGCATTAGACAAACCACATAAACTCAGGATCTTGTTGAGTTCTTCAGTGTTACTCTATCCCTTCCAATAATGTATCTGTACTCTGCTGCCTTTAATTTGTAATCATGTTTATTTGATGTACTGCTCCATTTGGGTAGCGAAAGAATAATTATGTTACGTTTATTTAGAGTCTATTTGTAGGAAAATTAGATTGTCTCTTTTTGTCAAAATTTGTTTTCAAATCTATTTTGTTTTTTTAAAACACTAGGTTTTTGATGAAAATATGACTTAGAATAAATAAGTGATTTCACAAAATGCACCTGTGTATGAAGATGTAAGCTCAGTGAATATATACTTGCAATTTAATCATTAGAAATATTATAAAACTAATGGGAATTGACCATTTTTGTGAAATGCAAATTGTATTATATTCTATTTATTTTAGAAACTGGAAAATGAAGCCGTTTGCAGTGCAAATTTGTATAGCACGCATAAATGTTGCAGGGAGGAAAACATTTGCAGAGATAAATATTTTTAAAAGGGCTTATTATGAATTTCTCCCCCCAAAATTTGAAGTCTACCACTGTATTACCTCTAACAAGATTGACTCTTGTTACATTATCATAAGATTTTAAGATCTGTCAGGAACAAAATGGAGCAATGTTTTGGTAGCATGAGTCATCCTGTTTTGTTACTCTCCTGTCTTGTTACATGATTAGTTTAGAAAATATAGTGCAGAAGTTACCCAGGTGTCAAGGTCTTTGGGTTGGAAGGATAATATGGAAATGGTAGGGGGCAGGGGTGTTGTGAGCACTTGACTCATGTAGCTGGTGAGCTCTAAGGCCCCCACAAAGCAAGTAACCCTTTCTCATCTCCTAACTTAGTTCCTTCTTTCTGAGCAATCACTACCTGATCCACAGTAAGAAATGACCATTGTTAGAAAACACAGGGTGTTCCAGCTGTCTTAATGTTTTAGTAGAAATGTGTTTAGCTGTATGTAATGGCAATCCTCTATAAATAATAAACAATTGTATGGCCCATATAATGAGCAATCCAAAGCTAAATTGGCATTCAAAAAGTTTATAATCAGGCCCTGGCACAGTTTCTCTGTGATTTTCTTTCTGCTCTTACCTACCCTTCTCCTTTCTCTGCGTGTTGGATTTCGTAATGATCACAAAATGGCTGTCAGCAGGGATCAACACATCAATCATTACTCATCCTTCCTCTCTTCGAAACCTCTAGCAATCCCCTCCTCAAATCTCACTGGCTACATGTTCACTCCTAAACCAATTATTGGCAAGGAGAAATTAAATTAGACAGTTTAGGAACTTCCCTTTGTAAAAAAGGAGAAGGTCAAGTTTCCCTGGATTTTATGGACAAGGTGAGGTGTTGGAAGGGAGGATAAATGAATGAAAAATTGGGCTTATTTTAGAATAAGAAAGAGAGGAAATGAATACACAGCAGAAAACCAACAGCACTCACTATACTTAGTAAAGAAGGTAAGCTATTACGTTAGTGCATTATGTAGGTAATACAATATGTACCTAAGAAATACATAAGAAATTAATGGCAGAAAGAGGTTCATGAAAGTTAGTATATTTAATAGATGCCATGCAGTTCTCTGGCTATATGCTTTAATATTTTATGTAAAAATATAGTATGATGGAATATTTGGATCTTACATGATGGAATAGGGGAGAAATTATGATTAATATGGCTGGTGTAATCTTACAATTGGCTTAGTCAGCCAATTATTCCCCCATTAGGATAAAAAAAATATTAATATGGGAAGTCCATGGAAATTTTTGTTAGAAACCCGGGTCTCAGTCAAACGCTTATGTGTGAGTCTGTTTGCAGTCTCATGTCATCTCAGGTTGATAATTCCTTAAAGGAGAAAATGTGTTTTAATATAAAGTAGAGAGAAGTGATTTGGGACTGAACTACACTTCATACTGGGCAAGGAGTTTATGTTAAAATAAATAAATAAATAAATAAAGTAAAACTTAGAACCTGTATATTTTTTGTAGAAGTTAAACAGTCATAGTTCCATTTCAATTTCATTTATAAAAACGCAATTTTATGAGATAGAAATGGAAAGACAAATCTTCCCATGGTTGCAATTAAAGAGAAATAAACAGTTTCTCCATATGGAGAATGCAAATGTGAATCTCACAGTGCACATCACATGCATAATGCAATGAGAAACCAGTAAGGCATCTCACCTCCCAGTTTTGGATCTAAAATGCAAGCTGAGACTTGGCTGAATACACTCTGTATATTGAGTGACTTTCATTGTAAGTAGTATGTTACTTTCATCTGTAAAAAGAATTTTCCAAATATCTTCTAAAACATAAGTAAAAAATGATAAATCCACTTGATCTAACTGATTTACATACATAATTTAACGTTGCATCAGTTACTTCTTTTTCTGGTAAAAAATCATATGCTTCAGATTGATCCAATTTATCCATCTCTTCCTGCTTTCACTTTAATTTGCTCAGAGGTTTCTAAGATGTTCACTGGTTTGTATTTAATTAAGAGTTATTTTCTAACTGGAAGAAAATCTTTTTTCCTCAGCTGTAGAAGTTTCTGTCCTGTGGATGCTAATTTTCAGTTCATAATTAAGACCAATATTTGTTGTTATCACTTATTGCCATCGATTGTGATATCATAATTCAAAGCTATACTTGGAAAAGAAAATCAATTTTGTGTACCTGCATTACTATCTACTAAAAGATGTCTGAAGAACATAAAACAGTGCCCAGAATTTTGAAAACAGAGAAAGCATAATGAATTTGGCTTAGACAGTGACAGATTGCAACATCCATGCTCAAATCTAGAAAGGTTTCATATCCATTTAGTAAGTACTTAGTGGATTAAATATAATTCTAGCCTTTATGCTCACCTTAGTCTATTCCTCACAGTCATATCTTTATATTTACCTGCATAAAATGTTTATTTTTCATTTGCTGGGTGGTTTTAATTTTTCTTTTTCTTTTTCTTTTTTCTTCCTTTTTTTCTGTTTTTATTGCAGCAAAGCCCCATTGGGTTCAACTCATAAAAGATGTGGAAATAGCTGTGGAAGACAATCTGTACTGGGAATGTCGGGCAAGTGGCAAGCCCAAACCCTCCTACCGATGGTTGAAAAATGGAGAAGCCCTGATACTAGAGGTAAGGTGATGTGCCTGATTAATCCACTCTGTCCCCATTTTTTGTTAAGTAAATGCTTTCTCCAGTACCTAGTACCAAGGTGAACTGCTGAGTTTGCACACATTCATGTGCATCTAAGGAGTGGTACAGGAGGACAAAATACAGAATTAAGTGCTCAGTCTGCCAAAGAGGAGATCTTTTCAACATTGTGTTTTATTGGGAAAATGGTGATTTTTGTGAATTTAGTCTGTAAAATAACATGCTATGCTTTTTGGTATTGAAAATAGAGAAGGCCTTACTTTAGTCAAATATAGAATGTAATTTCCTTTTCCTGTTTGACAACTTGGTATGACCTCTGGAGAATACATGTATCTATTACTTGGTTACCTTGTTACATGAGTACTTATTTTCTCAATCACTTCTCAAGCCATGTAATTTTGGCTTTTTTGTGTTTGTGTGTGCTAAGTCAATTATGTTTCTTCAAATTTCTACACATAACCTTTCATACTACCTAAAAACTCTGGTAAATATGTGTTTTCTAGAACCCTTTTTAATGTACAAATTATATAATATTTTTAACTTCATGATTTTTTTTTTAATCGTGAAAACCTTTACAATTGATGGGATGCAAATCAACCTCATGGTACATTTTTTAAAGTCTGAAACTTTAACCTTAGGGAAAAACTGAAATGGCTGCCATATTTTACCTCTTGCTTTGTTATTTATTTTACTGATACACTTTGGGACTGAAGGATGTCTATTCATATTTCCAATGTGTGACTATGAGACTAAATTAGTGTTTCACATTTCAAATAAGGAAAAGGTTAAATTTCGGGTCAGAGTGCCTAATATTCTGAGAAGAAAGTAGGAGGTTTATGTATAATTTAAATGTTGGTCAATGATGTTTATTTTTCTTCTAAAATGGTATATTTGTTTATATGCAAAACATTTTTATTATCATCTAGGAGAGAATACAGATAGAAAATGGTGCTCTTACAATATCAAACCTAAATGTGACTGATTCTGGCATGTTCCAATGCATAGCAGAAAACAAACATGGTCTCGTCTATTCCAGTGCTGAACTCAAGGTTGTTGGTAAGACTTTCTCTGTTCTTCTCTTAATTTTTTTTCTTAAATCCTCCATTGTTGCCAGAAGCACAAATATTTACTTTTCATTTTAGATTTGTATATCTAATACAAGGATACTTCAAAAAGTTCATGGAAAGATTTGTGTTATCTTTTAATTCTATTTTCCATAAATTTTTGAAGCACCATCATAATATCTATAGTATTACAACATGATTACTCAGGTTTTCTAATAAAGTCATACATTTTAACAATTTCTGAGGGAAGGCAGCAATCATGGCCTGAAGTGACACCCAAAGGTTGAAGTCAATCAACAGTAGGAAGAAAGTGTTGGCCAAAGATATCCTTAACCAACTCCAATATTGTAAACTAAGTAAGGCCTTTTAGGAGAAAAAGTGATTTTGGTGTTCTCTGTTGCTGATCCATAAAATAAAATACCAAAATTTGAATCAATCATATTCAGTTCAAAAGGACTTGGTTTTGTCCTTAGTAACCCTGGTAGAAGTGTCCAGCATTCGACAGAGTGAAGCCTTAATTAACCAGGGCTCCACTACTTGAAATGATCAATTAATTTCTTCTTTTTGCACTTTACATATAGGAGAAACAAGTAAATGTTCTATCTCATTTAGGGCAATTGACCAGGAGGACAATTAAGTTTCAAATGACTGAAAATCCAAACAAAATGTCACAGCGTAGTATGCATAGCATAACATAATAACATAGCATAAATAAGAGGAAGGAAGGAAGGAAGAAAAAAGGAAGGAAGGAACGCGTAGATCCATGTAATTAAAATGAAGAATTTGGATTTTATCATACCTGAATCCAGGGCTCAAATATTATCACCGTTGTCTCACTATGATGTTTCCCAACATGTTGAGTTGATTCACCACAGTCCGTCCAGTAGAAGAAAGAGCTTTCTTAATTGCATGCCACTGGCCCCATTTAGCCTGATTTGGTCAGTACCCATCACTGACTCAGTCCATATGGCCAGAATGTTGTAAGGCCCTGATTGATTTAACTCAGTGGTTCTCAACAAGTGGGGATGATTTTGCCCCCAGCAAATATTTGAAAATGTCTGGAGATATTTTTGGTTGTCTGTTTGTGTATTAGTATCTTTTGGGAAGAGACCAGAGAGGCAACTAAATATCCTACAATGCACAAGACAGCTTCTCACAACAAATAATTATCCAGCCCCAAAATGTCAAGGTTTAATGGAAAGTAAGTCTCTCATCCCTGGTCCCTGGAGGTTAGAAATGTATCACCTGTACCAGGAGGGCTGAAGCCAGGGAAGGGAGGTCATCCCCTGGAATCTGTCTACTGTTATTTCATGATGGAGAAGTGGGATATTATGACAGAAAGAGGAGGGATTTACACACAAGTCCTTAAGTCAAAGCATTGCTGTACTCGTAGTAAATTAACCTGTCAAGCTATAGTTTATTCACCTTTAAAATGGATGAATTCCTATTCAATGAACTACGTGAGGTTATCGTGTAGGAAAAAAACATGAGCTATTTAGGGAAAAAAAGATTATATTCAAATATAAACAAGTGTTCTATTTTTGTAAAAGTTATTCTCTCAGGATCTTAATTTTTAAGGCCAACAATTTCTGGATGGCATGTCTTCTTTACCACAATGATTTATATGCTGGTACTTCAAAAAGTTCCTGGAAAATAAAAGATAATATGAGTCTTCCCATGGACCTTCTGATGTAGCATCATATAATCACATAACATAATTCACTGTAAGATTTCCACATATCAAGAAAATATATTCACTAGGATTTGCCATAAGACAGAGCATTAGATATTTGGGGAAATGCACTAGGTTATTAACTTTTTTCCACATTTGTAGTAAAAGGAAGAGTGATTTTCTGATTAACATATCATTTCATTCGAATGACACATTATTATGTATCTTGAACATTCAGGTGTTGTTTCAGGATTGACCTCCCATGCATTCTTAGCAAACATGATTTTTTTACATATTATAATATTTAATGTAATATTATAGCATTTAATATATTATATTATGATACTATTCTTCCCCAACTTAGAGGTTAAACATAACCACATGAAAATTTTATAATACAAGAGGAATGTTTGAATTACCCGTATAGAAATTAATAAATTTTTATAACTGAGAATATTAATTCAATACTCAGCCTTCATTTTAATAAATTTTTATAACTGAGAATATTAATTCAATACTCAGCCTTCATTCTAAAAGCATTTGCCTTGCACGTACTGAATTCCAGGGCCTGTGCCAAGTGCTGTGTCCTAGTGGTCAACAACAGAGACCAACTCTATTCCTGACTTCATAGTACTAACTTAAAAAAAATTCTATGCTAAATGTTTTCCTTTGATTTAATAAACTCATGATTTAGCTATTTTAAATCTTCACAGTCAACTTTAAAAATTCTTGTATAATTATCTCAAGATTTAGAACTTGCCGGAAAACACAATAGCACGAGTTAATTTTTTTGCATTGAAATCCTTTATGTGGTGCACAGTAAATCAAGTGAATCAAGCACTGACATCTTACATGTCAAGCAACCTTTAAAAATGATTATAAACTCGACCTTTAAAATTTACAAGTCAAAACCATGATCTAATTCTCACTAAATCAATGATCCAATTCTCAATCTGTCTCTTCTTTCTTCCTTTTCAGCTTCTGCTCCAGATTTTTCAAAGAACCCAATGAAAAAGTTGGTTCAGGTACAGATGGGCAGCCTGGTCAGCTTGGATTGTAAACCCAGAGCCTCTCCCAGGGCACTCTCTTCCTGGAAGAAAGGAGATGTGATTGTGCAGGAGCATGAAAGGTATTCTGTCATCCAAAAAGGTGGTCATTTACTTTCTTCTCACTTTCCATATTGATGTTGAAGTAAGTTTTTAAAATGAAATGAAATAGCATTTCAATAGAACGTGAGGGATTTAAGAACTCTCATTATGATAGTAATCAGTTTTTGGAATCTAAAAACAGAGATCCCTAACTTCTTCCCCTGTGGGAATACATTTAGCAAGGATTTTCTTCCCAACCCCATGGGAAGACTCAACCAGATCAATAAAGGAATGTCAGCCCCAAATGCAGGTCTAACAACCTTGGATAAAGAAGTAAAGATGCTATAGTCATAGCAATAGTGGTGTTACCCTTCACTGAAGTAATTTATCATTACTGGCATTTAGTTTAAGCAAAGGCTTTCTTGTTTTTCTGATTGTTATAATAACACTGAAATGAAGAATGGATCTTAATTAAAAGCACAGAATAGGGAGCCAAACTGTCTGGGTTCAAATCTTTATTCTGCCTTTTACCAGGTCAATGAAGTGACCTAATCTTTCTGTGCCTCATTTCCTTGTTTGTTAATGGGAATGATAATAATAGTTCATGCCTCATGTTAAAAGGATTGTTATATGGATGAAATACATGAATATTCATAAAGCTCTTAGATCAACACCAGCCAGAGAGTAAGCATAGTATTGGCTATTATGACTATTTATTGAACTCTTACTACACATTCAGGTATTATCCTCAGAGCTTATAATAAGCAGAATAATGGCCCCAATAGGTCCATGTCCTTATCCTAGACACCTGTGACTATGTTACATTACATGGCAAAAGGTAATTAAAATTGAAGATGGAATTAAGGTTCACTTTAAACTAATCAGTTAACTTTAAAATGAGGAGATTATCCTGGATTAACTGGGTGGGCCAAAAGTAATCATCTCAGCCATTAAAAGAGGAAGAGAAAGGTGGAAGGATTGGTCAGAGAGATGTGAAAATCAAAGAGACAAGAGGTTTTAAGTGGGAGAACAGCTCTGATGGGTGATGCTGGCTTTGCAGGTGACAGAAGGGGCCACCAGCAAAGGAAATAGGGACCTCAGTTTCATAACCACAGGGAACTGAATCCCACCAACAACCTGAATGAGCACAAAATGATTCAAGAGCCTTCAGAAAAAATGCATCCCTACCAATACCTAGATTTTAGTCCAGTGAGACTTGCACTGGACTTCTGACCTCCAGAACTATACGAGAATAAATTTATGTTGTTTTAGGCCACTGAGTTTGTAGTGATTTGTTACAGCAGCAACAGGAAACAATACAGAAGTGTATACAAATTATCTCCTTTAAATATCTCTGCAACTAATGAGAAACCGTAGCTTAGAGGGATTATGTAATTTATCAAAAGTCACATGACCAGGATTTGAATCCATGGCTGTTTGACTCCGATGCATAACCACTGAGCTTTCTGTGCCACAATTTGTACAGAGAGCCTAGAGTCTTAGAGGTGGTCTGAGCCTGTGAAGTCACTGAGTCCAAATTTTTACTTCTGGAAATGAGAGGAAAGCAAACAAACAATAAAACCTGAGGCCAAAAATTGTGGATTTGCTTTTCTAAAATCAAAGTCATATTGCAAACAACCATGTTGAACTGCTTTTAGATTATAGGTCCAAAGGTATTTTTATATGAGTTGGTATGACAACACAATCTGCAATTCCTGCAGTATTTAACAAGAGACACCTTCATTAAAAGGAAGGTAGAGCAGGACAAGGCAGAATTGTGAACTGATTGGTTAGACACAATCCAGTCGAGTGCTCAGCCACACAAAATAGATTTTTGGAACAGAGAGTCAATTAGTGATTTGGAGTTTGTGTTTATAAGCCAGTTAAAACAAGCATAGGTTTGTGATGCAGACTAGTTAATTTTGATTATGCTGTAAGTTAAGTCTTTGTATATAACTGTTGACATTTTTGTGTACAAAACATTTTAAAATAATTTTAATTGTATACATAGATTAAATAGTGATTATTTTCCAAGGACTTCAGTGCTTTGCACAATAGTAAACCCACTTATCCTCACAGAAGTGTGTATATTAGGCAGAGGGTTTTAATTTTAATTTTAAAAGGGGATATAAAGATTAAAAGACTTACTTAAAGACATACAAGGAGAGATTTACCCCCTCATCGTACAGTAAAGGTATAGGAAAGAGAGTATAAGTTCCAGAATCTAACCTGGGATTTCTGATGTGGCCACTTAGTACTTTGGTGTCATTAGGTCAGTTATGTAAAAACTCTGAACCTTAGTTTCCT
>NW_007727087.1:371557-390952 GCF_000696425.1 Galeopterus variegatus
AACAGTGGCTGAGAAAGATAGAAGTTTTTTGTTTGTTGGTTGGGGATTCATCGGTTGGTTGTTTGCTCTGAAGGTTAGCTGTGGAGGCCACCTCGACACCACAGTTAGGGGGATACAGGCTCCTGCCCTCTTGCTGCCCCACAACCCTCACCTCATGAGCCAAAATGGCTCTCTGAGTGTCCGCCTCCCAGTGACGTCCCAGGCAACACCAAGGAGGAAGGTAGACATTGGGAGGCACTTCCTCCCTTTCAAGACATATCCTGGAAGTCCCATAGAACACTCCCTTTCAAGAGATATCCTGGAAGTTCCCGTACACCTGACTGGTCAGAAGTGTGGTTCCCTGGCTACACTTAACTGTAGGAGAGGCCAGGAAATACAGAGTTTTGTTTTGTTTTGTTTTGATTTGTTTTGTTTTCCTGGATGGGAATGAAAAATTGGGAGTCTGTTTTTAAGGAGAAAAGGGAAATGTTTGCTATTCTAGCAGCATCTCACAGTAATAAAAGTTAGTTCTCTGCCCCTTTCTGGCCTTGTGACTCTCCACTTTGTATTATGGTATGTCTTTCTAACATGTCTGCTACAGATAAGGAAACTCTCAGATATTAACACAGAGTTAAAAAGAGGAAGTGTGTTTATGCAGAGGGTCCCTCGTACTGCAGTCCTTCCCAGGTCTGTGGTTTGGATTTTGCTTTCATCTCTTTGGTCAGCGAAAACACTGATGAGCCCATGCCTTGGTGCCAAGGGAGAAAGAAGGCTGCTAGAAGCAATCACTGAACAAGTTGCAAATTTGAATCTTCTACAAGTTTATGAGAAATCAGAGTGGGCCACAGCCATCACTTGGCAACAAAAGCCCCATATCTATCTATCCCTCTTGACTCCTTGTGCAGGCTTCAAACAGATCAGGGAAACAAGCTGAATGTTAGATTTATTTATTTATTTATTTTTAGGATTTTTGTGCACATATTTAATTTTTGGGGGGTGTATAACATGCATACAGAAATATATGCATAAATCATTCATGTCAAGCTCGATGAATTATTACAAAGTGAATGCACTCATGTAAAGTGAATGCGCTTTATGTAACCAAGAAATAAAACCAACTTCACCCATGTTTCCTGACAACTACTTTCTCCCTCCTCCCCAAGAGTAATTGATATCTTAACTGTTAACATTGCAGATCAATTTTGCCTTTTTTTATAAAGCTGTTTTGTTACATAAAAATTTGAACAAATGCAAAATAAATAAAATAGTATAGTAGACCTGACAACTACTAATCATGTGCCTAAATGGTAGATTTATTGTGGTCATTTGATCACAAATCAAAAATACAGATTCAAATCTCATTTGAGGGAGAAATGAATTCACTGATGCATTTGAGAATAGAAAGGAAGACAAAAATTTCTGATGGGATATTTATGATAAGATTTGATTTTTTAGTTTGCGTCTTGGTAGATGAACTTGGGTTTGTCAGTGAAGAAGAAACTTATGATAGATAGGAAAGCTTTCTCCAGCCTAGCATAGGGGCTATTGGTAGCAAATGCATTTTGACTGAGCCAGTATTCTATTATATATTGTATCATTCAAAGCATAAATCAAAATCAAAAATCCAAGGATTAGGAAGGAATGGGTAAAGGACCACAAGAAGGTTTACATTATGTAATGATAAAAAATTAAAATCCAAGGATTAAATATTTCTTCGTAAGAACTGTATAAACAGATAAATATGTCTACTATGTAAATCACACAATACATTTGAATAATTATAATCTATCTTTTTTGTAAGTTTTTATATCAGCACAATAACAGCTTTGCAATTGTGAATCAACCATGGTAATGTGGATCTAAGTCAGCGAGACACCTAAATTACAGAATCATTTTGAAGAAATAAGGGTTGTTGCTTTCAAGTATGAAGCTAGTAAATGGATTACTGCCCAACAGAGGTCTTAGAAAAGCTGCTCAGAATAGATAACAAGGACTTATACTGCAAAGAGTGATTTCTGAGCTCTTAAAATGAAGTTTTCTTTCATTCACCTCAAAATACTTTGAGTACCTACTATATGCTCAGCACTAGATGTATCTTTTTTTTAATCAGAGGAGTCCATTCCTTTGTTTGTAGCTTTTCAGAGCATAGAGACAGATAACACAGGACAGTTACAATAAAACTCCATTAGTAAAGTACAGGATGTTCAGGAATTACCTGAGAAGGCTACACCTCCAAATCAGGGATCAGAGCAAGCTTTCTAGAGAATGTAGTGTCTGTAGCAAGACTTAAAAGATGACCTGGGTTTGCTGGAGAAGAGTGCTCCAGGCAGAAGGAACAGCATGGGCAGAGGCACGGAGGCAAGGCGTGGCATTGGTATTATCTTAGTCCAATCAGGCTCCTGTAACAAAATACCTTAGAGGGGTAATTTATACAGAATAGAAGTTTATATCTCACACTTTTGGAGGCTGGGAAGTCAAAGATCAAGTTACCTGTAGATGTGGTATCTGGTAAGGGTTCACTCTCTGCTCCATAGATGGCACCTTGTTGTTGTGGCTTCACAAGGTGGAAAGGGCATGGCAGCTCCCTTCAACCTGTTTTATTAGAGCACTAATCCCACTCATGAGGGTAGAGACCACATGACTTAATCACTTCCCCAAAGGCCTCACTTTTTAATACCACCACAATGGTTTCAACATGAATTTGAAAGGACACAGTCAGACCACTGCATGTATTTGGGTAATATAATGTTCAGTGCATCTTAGTGTAAAGTGCCATAGGAGGGGAGGGTGTGGAGAGAGTCAGCTATAGCAGTAAGCTGGGATCTTATTGTCAATGGCATTGTAAGCCAAATTAAGATGTTTGGGCTTTATTCCACAGGCACAAGGAGACAACAGAATAAAATCAAAGTAGCAGAGTTGCTAGATAAAAGAGGACCATGTTGGCAGTGGATGGGTTGGAGCAGTAGGAGGACTGGAGGCAAGAACCCCAGTTAGCAACAATCCACCAATCCCAGCAAGAGAGGAGAAAAGCGTATGCAGCAGATAGAAATGTAGGTGTCATGTGTATGGGGATAGTAGCCGACCCATGGCAGTGGATGCAATTATCTAGGAAGTAGATATTGTTAAATGGCAGGGACTGTACGTCTTATCTCTGAAGCTCATGGACACGCACATTATGACATGCCCATTTTTACAATTTCATTTAGTAACTGATATATATATATATATATATATATATATATATTTTGTTTGTTTGTTTGTTTGTTTGTTTTGACTGGTAAAGGAATCACAACCCTTGGCATGGTGTGGTCTGCACCACGCTCAGCCAGTGAGTGCACCGGCTATACCTATATAGGATCCGAACCCACGGCCTCTGCGCTACCAGCGCCGCACTCTCCTGAGTGAGCCATGGGGCCGGCCCAGTAACTGATTTTTTAAGTAAATGTCAACTTATGTCACCTAGTGTGCTCAAATATTCTAAATTTTGAAATTGCTAACAATTCAGTATTGAATAGAGTTTTTTTGGTTTTTGGTTTTGTTTTTTGGCTTTTTGTTTTGTTTTTTGTTTTGTATTTAAGTCATTCAGTACTGGGTAAAGCTACTATGCAGAAAGCAGTTTTTCTGAATAAACAGAAATGTCCTGCCTTTTTGAGCATACAGCAGTATTTCACCAGATGTCAATGTTTTATTGCTGTTCTATTCATTCATTCTCTTAAATCCACCTGCTTTCAAAAACGACAAATTAAAACTGGATCTTTTGTCTCCTTTAAGCAAAGTAAAATTGAAAAAGAATCTTGAGAATGTGAACAGGCACGGTTTGCGAAAAGAAATAGTCAGTTGGCATATTTTAAAGACTGTTTAAGTTATCTCTATCACCTACTGGTACTTAGCTAGTTCTTTCTTAAAAACAGGGCTCTCGTTTGAATGCTATTGCTTATAATAGTAAATATTTGTTGCAATAGCCTCAGTTCAGAAGAAAGTCAAAGAATGGCCCACTACTTCTAATTAAACACATTAAAATTGTTTCAAATGTTCTATGTAGCATTTAATACTATAGAAACCTAAATGCTTTTTAAAGAAAGGAATGGCAAAGATTTTTTTCTAAATATTAATAGAAATAATCCAGGCAATGTTTTTAAAATCTATTTACCAATTCTTAATGTATTTCCTGCACATATATAGAAGCTGGCTTTAAGGTGCAGTGAGCATTATATGCTGTATGGCTCCATTTATATGACATTCCTGAAACAGGCACAACTTTAAGGACAGAAAGCAGTGGCCACTGCTCATGAGAGGCTGGGTGTGGGTGAGGAGGTTGACTGTTGAGGGGCACAGGGACGGTTTTGAGGGTGAGGGAACTTTCCAGCTCTTGAATATGAGACAGGTTACATGTCTCCATTCATTTGTTAAAACTCACAGAACTGTACACCAATAAGGGTGAGCTTGGGCCGGCCCGGTGGCGCACTCGGTAGAGTGTGGCGCTTGGGAGCGCAGTGGCGCTCCCGCCGAGGGTTCGGATCCCATATAGAGACTGGTCCGCTCACTGGTTGAGCGCGGTGCGGGTGCGACACTGAGGGTTGCGATCCCGTTGCCGGTCATGAAAAAAGACAAAAAAAGGGTGAACTATTATACTGTATGTAATAAATTATACTTTAGTTTAAAAAATAATTACATGTAATTTTACATTCATCTCATCCTAATTGAGTAGTTCTTTATAGGAGTTTAAAAGCTACAAAAATCCTCCCAACTGGTCACTTTTGCCTTTTGTGAAACATTGAGTCATTCGATGATGGTACTTAAAAGCAGAATCTAAACTTTTGCCAGTGTATTAGTCCGTTTTTGTTGCCTATAACAAAATACCTGGCACTGGGTGATTTATAAAGAAAAACAAAATTTATTGCTTACGGTTCCTGATGCCAGAAAGTCCACAGTCCATCCTGTGGTGGTGACAGCGACCCAGGAGTCTCACATTGCAGGATGGTGGAAGCAGAGAGAGCAGAGAGAGAGAGAGACGAACTCTACTCTTATTTAAAGCCCTCAGAACCACACCCCTGACCACCATTTTTAATCCATTCACTAATGCACTGTCCTACAATTTAATCACCTCTTCAAGGCTCCACCTTTCAATTACCATAATAGGATTTCCCACCCTCTTAACAGTCACAGTCCGGGTCAAGTTTCTAATGCATAAAACTTGGGAGACACAACTGAAGCTTTAGGGAGTTTTGGGGGGACATAATTCAGTCCACTAAATTCCACCCCCTGGCCCTCCAAAACTCATGTCCTTTTCACATGCAAATACATTCATTTCATTCCCAAAGTCTTAACTTGTTTCAACTCGAGTCCAAAGTTCAAAGTCCCATCTGTGAAATCAATACAAGTTATCTACTTCCAAGATACAATATTTGGACAAACACAAGGCACATATTCCCATTCCAAAATAGAGAAATAGGCCAAAAGAAAGGAGAAACAGGTCCAAAACAAGTCTGAAACCCAACTGGACAGGCAGTAAATCTCAAAGCTTGTGAATTTTGTAACTTGACTCCATGTTCGATCTCCTCTGCATGCTGGTGTGTGGGTTGGGTCCCCAAGTCCTTGGGCAGCTCTGCTCCTACTGCTTTCCTGGTCTTAGGTGATGCTTCAGTTCTTGCAGGCTGGTGTTGCACCCTGGTAACTCCACAGATCTGGGGTCTCCATGGCAGTCCCGCTCTCACGGCTCCACTAGACATGGTGTTGACAGGGTTTCTCTGCTGCATCTCTGACCCCATGTTTCTACTTGGTATTGCTCTAGTGAAGGTTGTCTAGCAAAGGTGACTCTGCCCCTGTGACAGATCTCTTCCATGGCTCCGAGACTTTTCCATTTATCCTCTGAAATCGGGGTGGAGGCTCCCAAGCCTTCCCAGCTCTAGCATTCTGCGAGCCTGCAGACCCAACACCATGTGTATGCCGCCAAGGCTATTTTCCAAAGTTGCGTGACCAGCCACACCTGGGGCCAGTTTGCCCACAGCTGGAGCATCTAAAGCAGCTGGGGTGCTGGTGCTGGAAGCAACTTCCTGAGGTGGCCCTGTGCAGTGAGCCCATGGAGGGTGCCTCAGACCTGTTCCCTGAGACCATTTGTCTCCCTAGGCCTTTGGACCTGAAATGGAAAGGTTGGCCCCAGATTCTTCTGTAATGTCTTCAGGGCCTTTTTCTCCTTCTCTTCATAATCCTTTTCTTTTGCACTAATCTTCTTAGCTAATGGTCACTGGGCTGCACCATTGCATGTTCTCTGCTTCTTTCCCACATGGCCAGGCTGCAAATTTTCTAAAGTTTTATGCTCTGCTTCCCTTTTAAATTCTGGCTTTATATTATGCCTTTGCCACCAAAACTCAGAGTAGGCTCTTGCAAGTACCCATGCAGCTTCCTTAATGCTTTGCTGCTTAGAGATATTTTTCACCAAGTTATGAACTCTGGTTCACAACTCTTAAGTTCCAACTTCCACAAATTCCTGGGTCATGGACACAATGCAGCCAAGTTCCTTGCCAGTTCACAGCAAGGGTGATCTTTCCCCCAGTTTCTGGTAAACTCCTTCTTATTTCTATCTGAGACCTCTTTAGAAGGGTCTTTATAGTCCATATTTCTATCAGCATTCTGCTTGCCACCACGTAACCAGTCTCTAAAACTTTCCCTGGTTTTCTTGTCTTCTAAACTCCCACCAGCAGCCAGGCTTTTTCTAGCCTGTTCCTCCAAATTTCTCCAGCCTCTCCTCAACACCCAATTCCAAAGCCCCTTCCATGTTTTCAAGTATTTATTATAGCAACACCCCACTTCTCTGGTACCAATTTCTATATTAGTCTGTTTTTGTTGCTTATAACAAAATACTTGGAACTGGGTAATTTATAAAGAAAATGAAATTTATTGCTTATAGTTTCTGAGGCTGGAAAGTCCAAAGTCCATCTGGTGGTGGCAACAGCGACATGGGTCTCACATTGCAAGATGGTGGAAGCAGAGAGAGAGCAAGAGAGAGAGGCAGACTCTCCTCTCAGAACCATGCCCCTGACCCCCATTTTTAGTCCATTCACTACTTCACAGTCCTACAACCCAATCACCTCTTCAAGGCTCCACCTTTCAATTACCATAATAGGATCTCCCACCCTTAGTGACAGTGGGTGCTAAGTTTCTAATGCATAAAACTTGGGGGACACAATTCAAGTTTCAGGGAGTTTGGGGGAGAACATAATTCAATCCACTATAGCCAGTGACCAGGATAATTCTGTCAGTGCCAGGATCACTTGGTATTTCCATCACTGCCACTACTAGAGGCCACAGCCTTACTTTGGTAAAGATGTCTCTAGAAACTCTGTTACTATCCAGCAGATCTGTTGGGTGGTACTTCCTGTTGGCTCAAGCTCTTATATGAAGAACAGAGGTTCCTTGGCCAAATAGTTTCTATCTCCATCCCGTGCCCATGACTTCGCACTTCCTAGCTCCTGTCTTATCACAACGGAGTCTATTTTTCTTCATACTGTTCAAAATGCTGCTTCCTTCCCTGTTAGCCTTCCATTGCCGCCTTCGCCCAAAGAGCCTGATGCTGTTATCCTCCCCCTTATCCACAGCTGGCCCGTCTAAACAGCTGTTCTTGCACAGCTGTCAGATGGGTATGGAAGCTCGATGAGTTTTAGTTCATCTACCCTTGGGTTCACAGCTGTGATCTCAGAAAATCCTTACTCCTGTACCCTTAACTCCAAATTAACCTCTAACGTTATCCTCCCCCTTATCCACAGCTGACCCGTCTAAACAGCTGTTCTTGCACAGCTGTCAGATGGGTGTGGAAGCTCGATGAGTTTTAGTTCATCTACCCTTGGTTTCACAGCTGTGATCTCAGAAAATCCTTACTCCTGTACCCTTAACTCCAAATTAACCTCTAACTGTTGAACTTTGAAGCACAAAGGAGGATTTTATTTAACACGTGTGTTGCTGTTGCTTTCAGGAACCAGATGAGTTGATTACAGATTGATGTCCCTGCCCTGTGGCTGGAGGGAAGGTACTCGTGTTGTCCACTAATTTGTCATGTTGTTATTCAGCTCTGGGGGCTGTGCCCAGCACAAGGAATACACAGATGAATAAGAAACAAGAGCCCTCGAGGAGCCCACAGTCTGTTTAAAATGTGGAAAATGAAGCCACTAAGCCATCAATTACAGTGGGATAGACTATATGATTCAGGCACCCACATGATTATTCTGCAGAGTAGAACATTTTAAAAGGAAAAGGGGGAATTGTTGGTAATTACCTCCAATACAACGCATATAAACTATGACAATCTGAGGACACCGGACATTGCCATTCTGTCTAAAATGGAGGTGTTTATCAGCCAGCGAGATGCACAGAGAAGAGATGCTGTCTCCACCCTGGGGAATATGAGAGCCGCCCCATACAGACAGGCATCTCAAAGGAAGTGACATAAAATGGAGCGAAGCAAGAGAGTAGGGAAAATGCCATCTAAACAAAAAGGATTCGTGGACGAAAAGTGACTCTGGAAATATTTTTTTTTGTTCCAATTGTGTCTATGGGAAAGTTTATATATGCTTATGAATGTAAAAAAGCCTGGCTTGAGTTCTTTCCCAGATAAAGAGCCATCCCTCTCCTTCAGAGGAGGTGATTGTTGCAAGAAGATGATTTTTCTTAAAGGGGAAATTGAGATGCCTGCATCAATATGCAAGAGTCTCAGAGAGTAGAAAAGAGCCTCCTTCCCTATCTGGCATTCCCAACCTGTACCTCCATCTCTCTCATGCTTTCAGCTGAAAAGAGAAGAGAAGAGGGTCTATTTGTCTTGTAACTCCCATACCTTATGCGAAGATTATACTGAGGATTTAAGAGAGAAAACAGTCAAGAGAGAGTCAAAGCAATCCTAGGCTCGGTTTAGGATGGGACTCCTGGGAAGGCATCATAATCACGTCCTCTCCGCGAGGTCTCCACCCTCCTCCACCAACACATACCTACAAATCTTCCCCTATTAACCACCAGATGGCTTAAGTTTCTGTGTGTGTGTATCAGTGTCATTATTCACATGAATTATTTATGCCTAAATGGCATGCAGCATACTAATTGCTATGCACATTATTTATTGTGTCAGATGAAGTTAAATGTAGGTTTTATTTGCTTCCTTATTTAATTTTAGTGCGTGGAAAGAGCAAAACATTGAAGACAGAAAGACCGTGGGTCAAATCTTGGCTCAGCCACTTACCACCTATGTGGTGTTAGACAAGTTACATACCCTGAGTCTTGTTTTCCTTATTTGTAAAATGGGGCCAGGAATCCTTAACTTGCAGGGCTGTTCCTTCTGCTGGGTGGCATTTGCATGGTGCACACTCCTAGCAAGAGGCAGGCTAAAGACAGGCAAAGAAACACCAGGTTTCCTTTGGACAAATTTTTCCCAACTCTGTCCCTTTCCCATTTCTCTTACATTCTGGGGGACTCCTTTTGTTATCTCAGTGTACCCTAGTAACAAACAAAGATAAAAATACAATAATGTGTGTATAGCATTTACCATAGTGGCTTCTATACAGGCTCTCTGAAAAAGGTATCTGATGCTGTTTATACCATTTTTAATATTATATTTTTATTGTGTTGTTCAAACACCTTGAGAGTAATAAGACTGGGCTAAAAAGAAGGGTTAGCACAGACTCAACTGAGTTTAATTACTTAAGCCTTCTAAAATTAACAAATTTCACTCAAATATTATTTTAAAGAAATTGCTGCCAAATGGTCTCTAAAGTTGTATCAAATAAAATAAATCAAAAAAATTAAGTAAAATAAAATTGTATCAACTAAATTTTGCAGATGACCACATCATTTTTAAATCCATCCTTCACATTTAGTTTTTATTGATTATAAAATTTAAGGCCACTTTAAAAAATCTTTTGTCAGTGTTCTGATTTCAGTGAAGCTGGTTAATGAATCTGAATGTGCTAGGTATTGGAATGCACTTCAAGACAGTTTTTTATTGTTAGAACTAGGTGAATTAATTCATATCCATACCCAGCATAAATGTTTTATTTACTGGGAGTATCTACCTATACCACATTATTTTAGTCATATAACATTTCTCACTCAAGCCCCAAAATCCCACATGCATTTGCCCACAGCCCAATCAATATTCTGTATCCCTACTCTCACTCAGAATTTGAAGAGAAAAAATATCAATGCAATTATTACATACTACTTTTGCATTTTTTTCTGCTGATGTGTTTAAGATAGGAGAAAACAAGAGCTTTCCCTTGAACTAAGAATGTTGACTGTTTTAACATTATTGAGAAAATACAAGAGTACATCTACCATTGCCTTTGGATAATTTTTAAAAGAAAGGAGAAGGAAGCAGAATTCTCCTTGTATTCTGCATTTATGCTTTTGCAATTTCCACTGGCTGAAATGTCTTTTCTTCGCAACATTGAAAACCACTACTTATCACTCAAGGTCCAGCTTCATTGTTACTCACTGTGGGAAGCCTTCCCAAACACCAGTAGGCAAGATTAATTACTCTTTCTTCTATTTTCCCCTCGTGGTTTCTTTCTGTCCAGTTGTATCACTTAATGTCAATACTGTGTATATGTCTCTTTATGCAGAAGCCCACTCACATGGATTCTTGCAGAGCCTTTATCTTATACATCTTTATATCCTCAACCTCTGCTCCATACTTGTTTGTTCATTTCAGCATTCATTTATTCATCACATACTTAGTACCTGCTGATTCCATTAACTAGTGCTATATAACAAATCACCTTCAAACCTAATGATGTCACACAATAATCATTTTATTATCTCTCATGGTTTCCACGGGTCAGAAATTCAGGAAAGGCTCAGTTAGCTGGGTAGGATTTTCTCAGCATGTCAGCCTGTGGCTGCGGTCAGGGGTCAGCCAGAGCCCAAGCCCCTGAAAGATGGCTTTCCGCATGCAGTCTCAACACCTCTCTTTATGGTCTCTGGGTCAGAAATTCAGGAAAGGCTCAGTTAGCTGGGTAGGATTTTCTCAGCATGTCAGCCTGTGGCTGCGGTCAGGGGTCAGCCGGAGCCCAAGCCCCTGAAAGATGGCTTTCCGCATGCAGTCTCAACACCTCTCTTTATGGTCTCTTTGTGGGCTAGTGTGGACTTCTTCTCGACATGATGTCTTCAGGGGGATTCAGAATGCTTACCTGAGGGGCTGGCCAGTGTCTCACTTGGGAGAGTGTGGTGCTGATAACACCAAGGCCAAGAGTTCGGATCCCTATACAGGGTTGGCCCGTTAGCTCGTTTGGAAGAGCGTGGTGCTGACAACACCAAGTGGGAATATTCAAGCTAGCAAGGTGGAACCTGATTCACCTAGTCTCTGCAGACACAAAATGTCACTGTATTCGTCTGTTTCTGTTGCTTATAACAGAATGCCTGAAACTGGGTATTTAATAAGAAAATCAAATTTATTTCTTACAGTTTTGGATGCTGGGAAGTCCATGGTCCAGGGAATACATCTGGTGAAGGCCTTTTTTCCAGTGGGGTGACTCTCTGCAGCAACTCAGGGTATCACATGGAGAGAATGGGCTGAGCAAGAGAGAGCTAAGTTTCTCACTTACTCTCCTTTTAAAGCCATCAGAACCACTCCCATTACTCCATGAATGGATCAATCCATTCACAAGGGCACAGTCCTCATAATCTAATCACCTCTTAAAGGTCCCACCTTTTAAATACCATAATTGGATTTCTTGCCCTATTAACAATGTTACAGTGGAGATCAAGTTTCCAATCCGTGAATCTTTGGGGGACACGTTTGGTCCATAACAGTCACTGTCCCTGCATTCCATTGGTTAACAGTGAATCACAAGGCTTACCAGATTCAATGGGAGAGGAGTTAAGCTCTACATTTCCCACCCCCAGCTTTACTGAGGTATACTTCACAAATGAAAATTGTATATATTTAAGGTGTGCAAGGTGATGTTTTGATATATGTATACATTGTGAAATGATTATGGCCATCAATCTAATTAACATATCCATCACCCCATATAGTTACCATTTGTGTGTGTGGGGGGGGGGTTGTTGAGAACAATTAAGATCAGCTCTCTTATTAAATTTCAAGTATACAACACAGTACTATTAACTAAAGTCACCGTGCTGTACATTAGATTTCCAGAATAAGTTCATCTCCCATAACTGAACCTTTGTACCCTTTGACCTACATATTCCCATTTCCACCACCTTCCAGCCCCTGGCAACCACCATTCTACGCTCTGCTTTTATGAGTTCAACTTTTTAAAATTCCACTTATGTGTGAGATCATGCAGTATTTGTCTTTCTGTGTCTGGCTTATTTCACTTAGCATAATGTTCTCCAGGTTCATCCATGTTGTCGCCAATGGCCGGATTTCCTTTTTTTTTAAGGCTGAATTATCTATTTTCATATAATTATTCTATATGATATATAATCTATTTTATATACCACATTTTCTTTATCCATTCATCTGTCAACAGACCTCTTAATGGGAGAGTGGCAAGATTCTAGGAGAGCACGTAAGGTGGAAAATCTTACTGTGGCCACCTTAGGAAAATGCAATCTGGAACACCTGTCTTGTGTGTGCCTTGTGCCAGGCCCTGAGGATACCACGGTAAATAAGACAGACATGGTCCCTTCCTCATGGTGTTTGCATAAGGAAGAGACAGAATATGAATAATTTAAAAAGAAAATGTCTTGAGGCTGGCTGATTAGCTCAGCTAGTTAGAGCGTCATGCTGGTAACACCAAGGTCCAGAGTTGTACTGGACCTTGGCCCTGTACCAGCCAGCCACCAAAAAAAGAAAGAAAGAAAGAAAAAGATAATTTATTTAGCCATAAAGAAAAAAATAATAATTATATAGTGCATGTCAAGAAAGGCCTCATTAAAGAAATAATTTTTTTAGCAGAAATCTAAATAAAAAAGCAACCAGTAATGCAAAGAATTGGGAGAAGTACCTTCCAGGAGGAAGCCCCAACTAGGGCAAAGTTCTTGAGATGGAAATGAGATTGGCTTATTTGAGAAGAAAGAGGAAGGCCACATGACTGACATGTCACATGTTGAAGAGGAGAGTAATAAAACCTGAGGTCTCAGAGATGGGTTGTGTCCAGAAACAGAAGTCCTTGAAGACCATAAAATGTTGGATGTTATTTTAAATGGAATGAGAAGTCATTTGAGGTTTGAAAGCAAGGATGTGACATAACCTGGTTAAAAGATAACTCTGGCTGCCGTGTAGAGAGTGGGTTAAAAGAGAAAGGGGGGAGAAATGAATATGATTAGGAGACAACTTATCGTTATTAGAGCAAACGTTACTGGAGGCTTGCTTCAGGGTAATAGTAGTGGAAATGGAGAAAAAGATATTGTGTATTTTAAAGGTAGAACTGGATGAACATAAATTTCATACATACGATCGCATTTTATGATGAGTTGTGTACGATCTATAATGGATCTCCCCTTGGCCATTAGATTATAAGTCTCTAAAGAATAGGGACTAGTTCTTACTCATATGTATATTTTCCAAAGCATTAAGTACTCAACAAATATTTGTTGAAGTGAATTTCATTCGTTGTTGGACAACTTCTCATGTCTTAAAATTACCTGTAATTTTCTGATTTAATTTATTGCAACTATTTCTTAGAAATGTATAAAATTGACTTTTTTTTTATAGATTTCTACTTGAGGTTTCCAATTAAAAATGGACAGGGCTGTATTTTAGTATGTTCTTTCTCCTCCCTGAAGCCCTTCACAGAAACAGAGGTGAATGGATGGATGGATGGATGGTCAAATGGATGGTTGGGTGACGTGCTATCACCCTTGGGCTTTTACAAAAGAGAAATGGACATGGAGATTGTTAGTGATCACTTTCACCTTCCGTATTCTGATGGACAGGAGTTATTTATAATTTATGATCTGTTGTATAAGTTCTACTGAGTTGGTATACTGAGGTAAACTTCTTACACTGCCTAACTAACTCAAAAAACTTCATTTTGTACTTTGACCTATTTTCCACTTCATGATTTTTTTTGTATAATTTCTAATTCTATTTTAATGCAGATTTCATTGCTAGAACAGATTCTGTGGAAAGATTAGAGTATTTGACCCTGTGTGAAGCTGAAATACTGAAAGAAATAATTGTAATTTAGGTAGAATATATAAAAATCTATCCTGTTTTTGAAAAAAGAGACATTATATTCTAATCTTTTACATTCAAATGCTAAAGAAAGAGGCACCTTTAACTTTAGCTTAAAGATTTTTTAGGAACCTAATTTTCCCTAGTATTTATTAATTTACTTAACTGAGAAAATTATAGTATTTTAAAGTTTGATATAAATCTTATGTTTTTCTACTTCAGATGATTAAAGAAGTCTTTTACCCCACTATATTCATTATTTCTTTATTAGTGTACCCTGGTTTTAATAACTTTGTCTTCTAGTTTATTTCATTTACTTACATTATGTCTCATTACAAAAAGAATTTGAGACAATTTGTCAAAGTACACACAAAGTGAACATTGAGGAGAAAAAATATACCTGGATTCCAGTGGGCAAGAATGTAAGTTATAGTAGGACAGCATAAATCCTCACCAGTGAATCTTTATTGCTTATTACAGAGCAGGCTCCATAGTACACGTTCAACACTTGTAGAATGAATGAAGTTTACAAAACATACACCAACAGATATATTCACTTAGTTGAGATCCACAATTTTGGCTCAGAGCTTTGTACTAACAAATGAACAGAGAAAAATGCTGCTAATACCATCCACAGTATCCATAAGATGAAATAAAACCATTTGATGAGGAGATATGCAACTCTTCCTTGGCTAAAAAATGCATATGTGTATGTCCAAACCCAATGGATGCTAATGGAGAGAACTCTGAGTAATAGGGTACTAACCCTCAACATGCTTAAAATAAAATACAATCAATTTTATTGTTTTATTTATTCTTTTTAGTTTTTTGATTTTTTTTAATTGAAACATAGTTGATTGTACATATCTGTGGGGTACTACATTGAATATCAATACCTGTGTGCAATATGTGATGCTCAAATCAGGATAATTAATATAATTAACACTGTACAATGTAACCATTTTTTGTGGCTCTGTATCAGGTTTTCACTAACCCCCTCCTTCTCCTCCTTTCCCATCTCTGGTGACGTCAGTTCTTATTCTCTCCTTTTGAAAGTTCAGCATATTATTGTGAATGTTGTATCTTTCTTTCTTTCCTTTTTTTAATTTATTTGTTTGTTTTGTTGTGTTGTGTTTTGTTTAACTCCCACTTATGAATGAGGACATGTGGTATTTATCTTTCTGTGCCTGGCTTATTTCACTTAGCATAATGTTGTCTGAGTTCATCCATGTTGCTGTGAATGACAGAATTTCATTCTTTTTTATGACAGAGTAGTTAATATTCCATTAAGTATATATATCACATATTCCTTATCTAGTCATGTGTTGATGGACATTTAAGTTGGTTCCAACTCTTGACTATTGTAAACAGAGCTGTGGTAAACAGGAGAGTGCATGTATCCCTTCAACATGATGATTTCCATTCCTTTGAGTATACAACCAGTAGTGAGATTACTGAATCATACGGCAGTTCTATCTGTAGTTCTTTGAGGAACCTCCATACCGTTTTCCATAGTTGCTGTACTAATTTACAGTCCCACCAACAGTGTAGGAGGGTTCCCCTTTCTCTGCATCCTCACCAGTATTTGTCATTCTATGTCTTTTTGAGAGTGGCCAGTCTAACTGCGGTAAGATGAAGTCTCAGTGAGGTTTTGAGTTGCATTTCCCTGATGCTTAGTGATGTTGAGCATTTTTTCATGTGTTTGTTGGTGATTTGTATATCTCCCTTTGAGAAATGCCTGTTAGCTACTTTTCCAATTTTAAACCAGGTTACTTGTTATTTTATGCAACAACAAAAGACCCCAAATAGCCAAAGCAATCCTGAGCAAAAGAAAATAAAGATTGAAGCATTACACTACCTGATTTCAAATTATACTACAAAGCTATAGTAACCTAAACAGCATCTTTTTCTGTCCTCTTTAATTTTTTTCAGCAGTGATTTGTAGTTCTTGTGGAGACCTTTCACGTTCTTGGCTAAATTGATTCCTGGGTACTGTGTTTTATTGGTGACTATTGTAAATGGGCTTATGTTCTTGAAATCTTTTTCTACTAATTCACTGTCAGAGTATAAAAAATGCTACTGATTTTTGCATGTTGATTTTGTATCCTGCTATTTTACTGAAATCATTTATCAGTTCTAAGAGTTTTTTTGTAGTATTTGGATTTTCTATAGGATCATGTCATCTGCAAACAGGGACAGTTTGACTTCATCTTTTACAATATAGATGCCCTTTCTTTCTGTTGCCTGATTGCCCTAGCTAGTACTTCCAATACTGTGTTTAATTGGAGTGGTGACATGGGCATCCTTGTCCTGTTCCTGCTATTAAGGGAAAGAGTTTTGGCTTTTACACATTCAGAATGATATTGGCACTGGGTCTGTCATATATGGCTTTCATTATGCTGAGATATTTTCCTTCTACTCCTAATTTGCTGAGACTATCATGAAGGGATGTTGAATTTTGTCAAATGTTTTTTCTGCAGCTATGAGATAATCATGTGGTTTTTGTCTTTGATTTTGTTGATGTGGTGTATCACATTTGTTGACTTACATATATTGAATCATCCTTGCATCACTGGGATGATTCCCACTTAATCATGGTGTATAGTTTTGTGTGTGTGTGTGTGTGTGTGTGTGTGTGTTAGAGAGAGAGTGTGTGTGTGTTGTTGTTGTTGTTGTTGTTGTATTCTGTTTCCTAATATTTTGTTGTGGATATCTGTGGCTATGTTCATCAAAGTTGTTAGCCTGTAGTTTTCTTTTTATGTTGTATCTGTGGCTGGTTTTGGTATCAAGGTGGTGCTGGCCTTGTAGAATGAATTCCAGAGAATGGCCTCTGTTTCAAATTTTTTTGGAATAGTTTGAGGAGAATTGGTATTAACTCCTCTTTAAAGGTTTGGTAAAATTCAGCAGTAAAATCACTCAGTCCTGGGATTTTCTTTGTTAGGAGCCTGCTGATTACTGCTTCAATCTTGTTGCTTGTTATTGGTCTATTCAGGTTTTGCATTTCTTCTTGGTTCAGTCATGTTAGTTTGAATTTGTCCAGAAATTTGTCTATTTCCTCCAGGTTTTCAAATTTGTTGATATATAGTTGTTTATAATAGTTTCTAATGGTTCTTGCATTTCTGTGGTATTGGTTATAAGTTCTCTTTTTTCATTTCTTACTTTTGTTATTTGGATCTTCTCTCTCCTTTTTTTAGTTAGCCTAGATAATGGTTTGTCTATTTTGTTTATCTTCCCCCCAAAACAACTTTTTGTTTCATCAATCTTTTGTATAATTTTATGGGTCTCTATTTCATTTAGTTCTCCTCTGATATTAATTATTTCTTTCCATCTACTAATTTTGGGATTGGATTGTACTTGTTCTTCTAGTTCTTTGAGGTGAAGTATTAGGTTGTATATTTGAAATATTTCTATTCTTTGATGTAAGCATTTATTTCAATAAACTTCCCTCCTACTACTGCTTTTGCTGTATCCCACAGATTTTGGTACAATGTGTCTTTATTTTCATTAGTTTCAAGAAATTTTTTGATTTCCTGTTCAATTTCTTCTTGGACTCATGACATTCAGGAGCATGTTGTTTAATTTCCATGTACTTGCATAGTTTCCAAGTTTGTATTGTTATTGGTTTCTAGTTTCAATCCATGTGATCTGAAAAGATCCTTGAAATGATTTCTATTTTTTAAAACTGTTTAAACTTGATTTGTGACCTAATGTGGTCTATCCTGGAGAATGTTCCATGTGCTGATGAGAATAATGTATATTCTGTGGTTGCTGGATGAAATGTTCTGTAGATACCTGACAAATCCAATTGGTCTAACATATAGTTTAAATCCTGTGTTTCCTCTATTGATTTGTTGCCTAGATGATCTGTCCAGTTCTGAGAGATGGGTATTCAGTTTCCCTACTGTTATTGTATTAGGGTCTATCTCCTTCTTTAGGTCTAATAGTGTTTGCTTTACATATCTGGGTGTTCTGGTGTTGGGTGTATATATGTTTATAATGGTTATTTCTTCTTGCTAGATAGATCTTCTTTGTCTCTTTTTATAGTTTTTTGTTTTAAGTCTATTTTATCTGATATAAGAATATCTACTCCTCATTTATGGTTTCCGTTTGTGTGGTATATCTATTTCCATCCTTTCACTGTTAGATTGTGTGTGTCTTTACAGGTGAGGTGAGTCTCTTGTAGACAGCTCATAGCAGCATATAGCTTTTTAATCCAGTCAGTCAGTCTCTGTCTTTTGAGTGGGGAATTTAATCCATTTACATTTAGGGTTGTTATTGAAAGATACTGTCTTGCTCTTGACATTTAATTGCCTTTTGTTTGGCTGATGTGAATGTCTTTCATTCCTTTCCCTTTTATTTTATGCCTTAGGTGTTCATTGTTTTTTGTTTGTTTGTTTGTTTGTTTGTTTGTTTTTTGAGGTGGTAAAATGTAGTTTCTTACTCTTTCTCATTTGCATATCTTCTCTACCAGTGGTATTTGTTCTATCTCATTTATTCATGGTGGTGATTATTGTTTTGGGGGTTCCAGGTGCAGGACTCCTTTAAGGATTTCTTGTAGAGCTGGTCATGTTGTGGTGTACTACTGCAGCTGTTCTTTGTCTGGGAAATACACGTTTCCCCTTCATTTCTGAAGGATAGCCTTGCTGGGTACAGTATTCTTGGCTGGCAGTTTTTTCATTTAATTCTTTACATATGGTATCTCATTCTCTTCTGACCTGTAGGGCTTCTGCTGAGAAGTCTGCTATTAGTCTCATAGGGACTCCCTTATAAGTGACTTGACTCTTTTATCTTTCCGTGTTTAGGATTTACTCTTTGTCTTTGAGTTTTGACAGTATGAGTACAATGTGTCTTAGAGAGGACCTTTTTGGATTGAATCTGTTTGGGGATCTTTGAGCTTCTTGGATCTAGAAGACTGTATTTATACCAATGCCTGGGAATTTTTCCACTATTATTTCATTGAATGTATTTTCAATGCCTTTTCCTTTTTCCTCCCCTTCTAGAACACCCATAATTCAGATGTTTGTGCACTTAAGGTTGTCTGCTAATACTCTAAGGTTTTCTTCATTTTTTAAAATTCTTATTTTATTTTATTTTTTTTTTTTACTTTTTGTACACTTGGGTTATTTTAAAGACTGTCTTTGAGATCAGGATTTTTTTCTTCTACTTGCTCTAGCCTGTTGCTTATGTCCTTGGTTGTAATTTTTATTTATTTTTTTTGTTTGTTTGTTTGTTTTTATTTTGTCAATATACAATGTAGTTGGTTATTGTGTCCCATCACCAAAACCTCCCTC
>NW_007727087.1:394083-413200 GCF_000696425.1 Galeopterus variegatus
CAACCGGAATGGCTGGCCTGCCCTCACTAAGCCGTCCATCTCCGCCCCCACCCGAGAAAATGGAGGCAGCTCTGCTGTGGGTGCCTAGCCTGGTGTGGTAGGCGGGAGCCAGGTGGGTGGGGAGCAGTCTTGCTTCGCCCCGCAAGTGGGGCTGGGCTGGGGGTGACTCACAGAGCTCGCAGCGTTGGGCCAGTCCGACGCACCTCACTCTGTTTCTGCACTGGTTCCGCTGGCTTTCCTGGCCTTTGTTGACTGGGCCGCTCGCCCGTTCCCGCAGCCGGGCTTGGGTGCTGTCAGGAGTCCTCCTCTGTGTCGGCCCCAAAACCTCGAACCTGCTGCCGCTTGTTTGTCGATGCAGGATCATTGTTGAAAGAATTATTCGCCTTTTGTTGCTCTTGGAAATGCAGTTAATACTCTGGTATCACAGCACACAGCTCTCAGGATCGCGCTGTCTCCTGGCACGGCTGCTCCAGACCCATCGCCATCTTGATCCCCCCTGGATGTTAATTTAACTCTTTTTTCAATCTCCTTGGTCTTTTGGGTTTTCTTTTTCTAGCTTAGATTTTCTTTCCAAACTGTTGTCACTGCTTGTGGGCCAGGAAGCAATTCTATCCCTCAGCTTCTTCTTTTTACAGGAGTTGTCTGACTTCACAGAGAGGTCTACTTCCTCCTTCCTAATTTCTCAAATGAGCTGCATGCGGCACCTTGTAAAATCAAACCAGGCTTTCTCTCCGTGTCCCCTGGCTGCCCTTGGCACAGAGCCTCGCACACAGTCACACACCGAATAAACACCAGCTGAAGTGACTGACTCTCCAGGAGGGGAGAAAGAGAATTTTTTCCCCCTTTATTGCTCCCTTATCCCTTTTGTGTTCTGTGTCATTCGAGGATAATGACAGTCTGTAATTTTTATTTTGTTAAATAAGTCTTTCAGTTCCAAGACTTCTGTTACATGTAGTTTTTTTTTTAATCTTATTTATCTTTTTGTAAATTTCCTCCTTCATATCCTGGATAGTTTTTCTCATTTGTTGTGTTGTCTAATTGAGTCCTTTTGTATCTCACTGAGTTTCTTAAAGATTCTTACTGAGAATTCCCTCTCAGACATTTCAAGGGTTATCTGTTGTTTGAGGTCTGGTATTTTTAATTATAATGTTCCTTTGGTTGCATCATATTTTCTTGTTCTTTTTTGTTTGTTTGTTTGTTTTGTTTTGTTTTGTTTTGTATTTCTAGCATCCCTATGTGGATGCCAAGACATCTTGTGGAGCATTTGCGTCTTATGTTATTCTGGGGTAGCTTTTTAGGAGAGAGACTCCCTCCTGTAGATTTGTTATATATTGATGGTTGGGTGGGGTATTTTAGTTTCAGCACTGTGTAGACTCAGTAGTTTTAGTAGTTCCAGGAAAACTCAGTTGTTCTGGATAGATTCAGTAATTCTAGGGAGAGTCAGTAGTTTGGGGGGGAAGGGAGGTGCCTGCAGGTACCTCTTTGGCTGGGGCCACATGAGTGGTTGGGTCCACATGGGTGGGTGGGGACTGTGTGATCAGCCAGGGTGGCTAGGGCCACGCAGGCAGCTAGACAGCAGGGCCCAGGCATGTGTGTGGGGCTGTGTGGTTGGCTGGGACCATGAAGGCATCTAGATGGCTGGGCCCATGTGGGTGGGTAGGGCTGTATAGGTGGCAATGCTGATGGAGTGATATGGGTGTTTGGACAGTCAGGCCCAGGCAGGCAGGTGGGGCCACACTAGTGGCTGGGCAGTTGGGGTCATGTGGGTGACTGGGACCATGTGGGCAGCTGGAAGGCTGGTGCGGCATGAACAGTGTGGGCCATGCATGGGATACTGTGCAGGATGAATTCCTGTGGGGGAGAAGGACCTTGGCTCTAGGACTAGACAGTGGCACAAGAGACTATGGTGGTGGGGGGGGGTTGGCTGGGGCAGGCGCAAAAGGAGTGTTACTGCCGGGAAGTACTCACAACTGAGTAGATTCTTTCCATCACAAGAGAGAATTCCTCCTGGCAGATCCTGGTGTCAGAGACATAGTGGCAACTGCAGCCATGTGGCTTTCTTCTCTTCACCACCTTGCATGGTTTTCGTGCTCCACAGGGTCCTCACCAGGCTCCTGCTGACCTCCCACACTGTCCCCCCAATGTTTTCCCCATACTTAGCTGTCCATTCCTTGATCTGGTCCCTTCATATGGGATGATTGTGCATTGGGCACCTTTAGTCTGCCATCTTGGCCTGCCTTCTCACAATCAATTTTGAAGTTTTCTTTTTTCTTCTTCCAATCCAAAGTAACTTTGAATATTAAGGCTCAAGACTCTTAAGGAATAAATAGGCCAAATTTCTTTTAGCTAACTTTCCATGAATATTTTTTCTCATATGCATGTTTTTAATAAACTGGGAGTAGTAATTATTTCAAGGTTATGCTCAGTGTCAAGAATCTGGGGTACAGAGAAGGTGTTGCTTGAAAGTGAAAACTCAAATGCTTAAAGAATAAATTGATCTAACAATAAAGTTGATGTTATCTTATTAAAGGTGTGGCTCACCAGAACCTGTTTCTGAAAAGACGATTGACCCTCTGTAGCAAGGAGGAACAAGAAAATTGCAGTTGTCAGGACTGAGAGTTTTCTTGAAGAACTGATTGGAACCCATTCCATTGTGTGGGCAAATGTGTGACCCAAAACCCATGTTCTCAAGCTATGCAACATTGCCACTCTTTTATTATGCGAGATAATTTTTATGGGACCAGTCAACAAATGTACATAGAAATCATAAAAGAAAATCTCAGTAAAGCACTTCTAGAAAGGCTAACACTGAAACATCTAAGACACAGAGGTTCCAAACATACTTCAGTGTCATTGGATGAGTTGACCTCCAACCCTAGCAGGTGTTCCTAACTGGAAGCCCACAGAGTCTTAAACTATCCAATCTATCCTCAGTTGTGTCAGAACTTGTTGTTGTGTGTGTGTCTATGTGAGTTTGTGTATGTGTGTGTGCATTTGTTCTGCAGAGAGGGCCCTCAGATTTTTCAAGTGCTCGAAGAACTCTGTGTCCTGGAAAGGTTAGAAACACTGCATAAGGTTATAAATGAGCCACTTAAATATTGATGGATATCTATAAAAGAGGATGACCTGGAGTTGGAATATTGGGTCAAAACCATTCTTTCTTGTAAGAAATCATTAGCAGGGCAGGTGTTTGTTAGACCACTCTTGATTTGTGATAAAACCTTGTCCTTTCCACATAGAAGATTGTTTCTGAACTGTTCATATTTGTTGAGACAATAAATATTTATTGAAAAAATACTGCTTACAAAGCACCAACTTTTGATAGGTTGTATCCTTTAAAGATTTGGGAATTCTAGCTGAATAATAATTTAAGAATATTACACAGGATTATTACATAAGTTGCAGAATCTGACTTAGGAATGGATAGGAAACAGGATGGCTCCAGAATCTTGGCAGCCAGCATTGTACCACCTTGTCAGAACAAATACTGGAGTGAATAAACTAACCATCATTTTTTCTTTTTTTCACAAGTCAGAGTCTAAGGAGGGAGAGTCCAATGGACATAGCTTAAAATACTGTTTGCCAAAGTGTGGTTTCAACATCAGCAGCACTTGGAACTTGTTAGAAATGCAAACCCTTGGACCCCATCCCAGACCTAATCTGGTAGTAAGCCCACCAATGGGTATTGTAAGGAGTCCTCCAGGGGACTGTTGCATGGTAAAGTTTGAAAAGTACTGACTTATGTCACGTGTCTACCAGTAGGCTAGAATAGGATGGGGCACCTTGATTCATAGCCCTACCAAGACTACATACAACAGGGAAGTAGAATTCCCCAAAGGAAGATCAGTGTTGATTACAAAAGAAAGCGAATCAATTCTGAGCAGCTAAAAATTAGCACCCTTGAAATCCCTTGCGTTGGTGAAATTTCCCTTTTGCATTTAAAATAAGTGTCTTGCACTTTACGATTATTGTTGGAAGTGACTTCCATTTCATGTCTTCTAGTCTCTAAGTGGAAGGACACCTATCGGTCTTTCTACAACCCTCCTCAGAGAAAGTGTCTGACTCCTGAATTTCGATGGAACACCCTGACATTGCAGTTCAGCTCTTTGCCTTCTTTCTCTGTGGTGTCTGCCTGCATGTAGAGAGTGAACATATTCTGCTGTTCTCTTTACCTTATAGTAAGGGGGCTTGTCCTTACAGGGAGGCCTGTGGTTGTCCACGTGTGCCAGAAAGGTTAAGTCTGCCCAGTTCTGGGGTGAAGTATCAGAAAACCATTGTTGCTCACCTAGCAGTTTTGTACCAGCTTCATCTGCAATATAAGTAATAAAGCTGACATTCTGATTCTCGTTGATTTGATTCATGAATCTATCTCTGAAGCAGAGAATAGTGTCAAGGACGGGGGCCCTTTGAACCTTCAAAATTATCCCTTTTGAAGTTTTCTTTTAATACATAAGCCATCAGATAATTGTTTATTTGTTTCTTTATTTGCTTGTTTTTATACCTCATACATTTGAACATTTATAATATTTGCAAATACTCCTTTGTGTTAGGATATAAATGTTTCAAATGAATTTTTACCTAAGCCTCATGCATTATATAGATGAGCAGTTGTTATAATCATTTAGACTGGAAATCCCCTCTTAGGGGACTTTTGTTCTATAGGTTTGAGTCCATTTTAGAAGAAACGACTACTGAGTCATTTTCATAAAAATGAATTTAGCTCCAAATGTATTTTTCATGATAATATATATTTGGAAAGATTTTATAGAAGTGAAGAAAATATTCCTTTTTTGTGGATTCTCTTCTTATGAATATAAAGACATGGTAATTGATATGAATTAAGTATATTTCTCTAGGCTATAGAGTGGAGCCAAGCTTCATCTTCTCTAGGACTGCAGGTGTTTGTTCCATGGAATGTGCGTGTCCAAGAAAATAATAAAGCCACTTAACTATTGGCCTAGTGCTTACCAAAGGTAGGATAATTAACCGCTGAATCTTCTCTGCTCTGCTTCTCTTTTCCTTAGAGATTTTATATACAACGAATTATTAGACTGACACTGTTGAAATTATAAGAAGAAATCCCAAGATGGTATAGGTAAAAGAATGAAAAGTTCTTTTCATTCTTTTGAAAATAATATTATTTTCCTAAATACTGTTTGCGGGTTATCTTTGAACTCAAGGGGGAGCAGGTATTTCACCATGCAAGTAGGGGTGAGAACGGTTGCAAATGAGAACATATACTGTATGCTCTTTTTCTCTGACATCAGTTTTCTCATGCATTTCATCAATGTGTGTTCGCTTTTCTTAACTGTCACTATTTGTCCTGTAATATATGCATTGTGAGTACTTTTCTCTTACAGCTAATTGTAAGCATCCATCTCTTAGAATATGTACTCAGAAAGTGCCATCCAAAACAGCCTTGTTATTTTCTATACAGCAGTTTAATCATTACAATCTCGTGTGATCTTATCTCCACTGAGATGTGCTTCCTGAGGAAACATAGAGTTGCAGTGTGTTTTTTTAAATTTAAGTTGAATAAATTACCGTAATATTCAGAACACAGGCAGGGGAAAAACAATACTTTCAGAAATCCTGCTTTGCATGCATAATACCTCACACTTTTCTTATTCTAAAACATACTGTGTTATTATGGATGCTTAAATATCATCATAAATCACAGGTCAATGTTGCCTAGACAACAGTATACTTTCTGAGCAAACAGGGTTTTGTAACAGTCATAAATTTAATGCCATCACTGAATTACAGAATGGACCATTAGAGCAGCTTAGAGCAATTACGTTTACTTATCCCAAACTAACCATAGACTGCACAAAGTTAAGTGAAATAATTAACCTCTTACTACAAAAAAAAAAAAAAAGATCAATAAAAAGGAACATATAAAGGTATTTTATAAAACTGATCAAGGAGTTAAAATGCCATAGTGCTTTAAATTGCATATTTATCAGAGCAAACTGGAGTACCACATTTCTGAATGTTAATCTCATAAATCTTCAGTTTACCTTTTGTGCCAAGGCTAGTGATCTCATTGTTATCTACATTTGCAACTCTACCCATTGCAGAAAAACTGTTCCCAGAAAGCTTAGGAAGCAATTTCATTTATAGTGAAGTGGTATAAAATTTTCACTTTGAATCTCTGTAGGGAGGCATGGGTTATTGAAGGTTTTCTGTTGAGAAACACTTACTCCATCCATTTACTGAATATTGTTTATTTTTATGTTGTGCAAAATGCCCCGTGGGCCTCTTAGAACTTACAGGAAGAAGCAGTTTAGAAAGGAAATATCCAATTAGCTTAAAATTTTACGGTATACTCATAGTTTGCATTCTTTGAGAGTCAGTATGTTTATTTTGGAGCCTTTGTGTGATTTCTAAGATGTTAGACCTTGACTTGGAAACTGTTCCTCATTTCGACATGGTCGTAAACATAGATTTGCTTGTTTAAAGTTACTAAACCTCATACACCAAACGATTTCCAGTTCTTCCAGTATTCTAAAGAACACCGGAGTTCCATATTTGTAGTGGAAGGTTAGCTGTTATACTAATTCATAGGATGAGAAGATATCTGTAATTACCTATTTCTGTTTCACGGTCCCCAAATTAGAAGCTCTTAATTTTTGGTCAGTCAATGAGAGGCATTTTTACCTTGTTTTAAGCTTACTCATGTCAGAAGTGGTAGATTTCCAGCTTCCTGGGGCTTCCAACTCTATCTTGATGTTATAACTCAGTGTAGGTGAGTTTGCCTCATTATTTAAATGTCTTCATGGCTTTCTGATATCATCTGCCAGCTTCCTTTCTTTATGTATTAAAAAATCTCTGGCAAATCTGCACTTTGGTTTTAATAAAAGTGGTAGGTAAAATTTATTGAGCAATGCTGTGGATCAAGTACTATTCTCTTTGGGTATCATGGCCAAAAACATCAACTGATGGGATTAGCAATCAAAATGGGTTGGGAGCATTGTCCTTGCTTATACTTCCTCTAAGACTTTTGTCTATCAGTTTTCTCTCTCACTTTCTTTTCTTCCATCTCCATTCCCTCCTTTCTGCTATCTTCAGTGTCTCCCTCTCTACTGACTGCTTCCAGAATAGCACAAATACATTTCTCTAATCCTAGTGAAGTCATTTCTAAATTCACTTATCCAGTCTTCTACTGCCTTATCTTTGTTGCGTGTACACACACACACACACACACACACACACACACACACACAGTCCTGCATTGCTTAATGATGGGGATACAGTCCGAGAAATGCTTTAGGTGATTTCATCATTGTGCAAACATCATAGAGTGTACTTACACAAACCTAGATAGAATAGCCTGCCACTACACACCCAGGCTCTATAGTATAGCCTATGGCTCCTAGGCCACAAACTTGTACAGCATGTTACTGTACTGAATACTGTAGGCCACTGTAGCACCATGGTAAATATTTGTGTATCTAAACATGGTAAATATTTGTGTATCTATGCTTAGATAGCATAGAAAAAATATAGTAAAAATATGGTATTATAATCTTATGGGATCGCTGTCATTGACTGAAATGTCCTTATGTAGTACATGACTGTGTGTTTGTTCATATATATGTATATGTGTGTGTATATATGTACAAATAACATATATAAATATGTGTATGTGTGTGTGTGTGTATATGTCATAGTCTGCACACTTTCAGAATCTATTTCCCTGTTATTCATTAGTCCTCAGTGCCTTTCAATCTGGCTTCACTAACCTCACCTCTTCTACAGTGACTCTCTAAAGGCATCCAGTCATTTCTTCATTCAACAAGTGTTATTGAGTGTCTATTTGTGGTAGGCACTGTTCAAGGCTCTCCAAATTTAGTGGTGAGTAATCCAGACACTATCCCTGCCTCCAGATAATTCACAGTCTACTAGAGGAGAAAAATATTTGTCAAATAAGCACACAGGTATATAACTGACCACTTTCCAGGTGCTATGAAGAAAGGACAAGGATGTTTTGATCAGATATGGGAAGCCCTAATCCAACTCATGGGTGTAGGGAAGTGATTGAAGTCTGAAGGATGAGTACAGATCAGCCAGGTAGAGAGCAGTTTATATAAAGACCCTGAAGCAGAAAGAAGTGAAAAAGCAATTAAAAGAAGGATGTGTGACTGGAGAAAAGCAAGCAAGGGATCAAATTCACGAAGCCTCTGAAGTTAAAGAGAGGCAGGATCCTGATGCGAGGGGATTGTTCAGGCTTAGGATATAGTCCTTATCCTATAGGCAGTGTGATGCCAGAGGGGGTCCAAGCAAGTGCTGAGCAGGTGGAGTGAGTAGAGCAGGATTACGCCATGAGATGTACAGCTCTTGACGTTTTCTCTCCACATTATTCAAAACTTCTAGTCTCCATTTCCTAAGTTGTCATTCATTTTTATTTCTATGATGGGATTCCTCTTTCAATTATTACTGCATAGTCATTAAGAAAATCTTTGTTCTCTGATAGGCTACAGTATAAAGAGATTTTTTTTAAGTTCTTTGATTATTTCTTCCAGAAAGTGAAGGGCTTGTATTTCATGCCTAACGAAATGTTCAGAATCCCGTGAGAGAATTACATATATAGCACCTTTTTTTTTTTTTTTTTAACAGATTCCTAGAAAAGTTCTTGGAATTTTTAACCTTTCAGTGCAGTTCTTAAACTGAAATACATTTCTGTGTGTTCCTTGGTTAGCTTTCTAGGCCATTGTTCTCTAACAGATTCCTAGAAAAGTTCTTGGAATTTTTAACCTTTCAGTGAAGTTCTTAAACTGAAATACATTTCTGTGTGTTCCTTGGTTAGCTTTCTAGGCCATTGTTCTCAAACCCTTTTGTTTTAAATATATCTTAACATAGTTTTTTTAAAAAAAATCGTGTGAGCAACAAACATTCATAGATAGCTGTATCCAGGATCAAGAACAGGTCCCTGTGTGCTAGCTCCAATCTGACCACAACTTTCTGATTCAAGAAAGTGTAACTAGATTGCAAGTGAAAATGAACAACAGACTCTTAAAGGAATATATATATCATAAAATCTGTGTTGTGTACATTTTTAATACATAAATCATACTAATAATGACATTTTTGACACACATCTAAAAATGTTGCAACAAACATAATATTTAGAGACTGAGTTGAGATCCTCCACTCTAGTCTAATGTCTTCAGCATCTTTCCTGTCTTCTCTGCTGAATGGCCCAAAAGTTGGAGGCTTTATTGTTCACAGTTTACATATATAAAGCCATGCTGACACTGGGGTGGCCAACCCTTTAAGAAGTTTACCATTCATTTGCATAGATACAACAACATATCAAAGATAAGAGCCGTAAAAGATTCAGTCATTCTAAGTGTTAAATGCATGGTATGGATAGTAATGATTTTAGGAATTCAAAGAGAGGGAATATAATTATGTGTAGACAAGGTGGGCAATAAAGATACTGGATCAGATTAATGTCAGTTTAACCCTGTCTCATTCTTCTTTCTTAGTTCAAATAACACCTCTTCCAAGAGGCTATCTTGAAGCCCCATATCCTGAAAACACTTCATAAAGCACTTGCTTTGTGTTACATCACCCTGTCTTCTAAGTACTTCTCAAAAATCAGACCTTTTTATAATTTACTTATTTAATTTTTAAAAAATTTCTTTTTCTAACATTTGCTTGTATATATTTGTGGGGGACAGTATATTGTTTCAATTATTTATTATTTATTGTCTGTGCTACTCACTAGAATATTATTGCCATGNTTTTAGGAATTCAAAGAGAGGGAATATAATTATGTGTAGACAAGGTGGGCAATAAAGATACTGGATCAGATTAATGTCAGTTTAACCCTGTCTCATTCTTCTTTCTTAGTTCAAATAACACCTCTTCCAAGAGGCTATCTTGAAGCCCCATATCCTGAAAACACTTCATAAAGCACTTGCTTTGTGTTACATCACCCTGTCTTCTAAGTACTTCTCAAAAATCAGACCTTTTTATAATTTACTTATTTAATTTTTAAAAAATTTCTTTTTCTAACATTTGCTTGTATATATTTGTGGGGGACAGTATATTGTTTCAATTATTTATTATTTATTGTCTGTGCTACTCACTAGAATATTATTGCCATGAAAGTAGAGACTTTCCACCATGCTCACACTGTAATCCAGGGACTCTCAGAGTGTCAAGCACATGTAAGGCACTCGTTTATATTCCCTTAATTAATTAGTTACATACTAAAGCTTTAAGTACTTTAAGTGTATGCTCAGAAATTCTTAAGTAATGTTTATTTGAGTTGCCCAGATTCTTTGCACTAGCTCACAAGTGGCTGTGTAAATATTCTTTTGCAAAATTTGTATTTTTATTGGGTTGAATGTGACTCTCTCAGTTCATAATGGAAGACCAGCAGATTTCTTATTTCACATATACTGTTTCAAATTTAAGGAAAATACTATCATGCCTAATTTTTATTTTCTCCAAACTGATAAGGCTAACCCGTGGATAACTACTACAACATGTATTTTGGGAAAACATTTCACACTTACTTGATAAAGGCATCTCCACAGTTAAGTGTGATGTTAAGTAGTGTTGTTAAGTAACGGTGTATAAAAGTGTCATGCAAAGTTAGAATTGGTTGGGCACCATTTCTCACTCAACTGTATGTGTTTGTGTGTAAATTTTCTTTTAATTTTCTTTATTCCCAAAGGGTGAAGCATTGATTTTTCATACCTTAAAAATACTGGCTTAAAGCAACATGTTCTGAAAAAAAAAATTGCTATTTATTTGGACAAATAGCTATTATACATTTATTTATCTAATTTGTATTTCCTTCAGAATTTCTTTTTTAAAAGATGGAGGACTCAAAATAGCCAACGTAACTAAAGCTGATGCTGGAACTTACACCTGCACAGCAGAAAACCAGTTTGGGAAAGCAAATGGCACAACACACTTGGTTGTTACAGGTAGGTGCATTTCTTAAAGATCACTTTACATAGGGATACACGGCATGGTATGTTATGGTCAAAGATACTGACCGTGTGGTTTTCACAATATGCGGTGCACTATAAGGTAGAACCTATGTTTGCACTTGTGTTATTTTTAACAGGTAAAATTCAACGGATCGATTGCTAATAATTTCTTTAGCACTGCACAATGAGCATGAGGAAGAAATTAGCTTCTGTGCTGGGATGATGGGCAATGGAATTATATATAGCACATGCTGATGATCATTTATGCTTTCCTATTATGTCAGATTTTTCAGGTGTGCTTTCTCTTTTTCATTATAATTGATATTTTCTGAAGATGTTCAAGTCTATGAAATAATCCCTGATGTCAATAAGAATTGCTTAAAGTTGTGGATATATTTATTTATTCATTCAAGAAAAAAATTGAGCACCTACTGTGTGCCAGGTGCTTAGGTTATATCAGTGAAACATTGACAAAGATACTGCCCTCAAGAATCTTACATTCTATAAGAGGTAGAAAGAAAATAAACAGTAGGAATAAGAAACAAAGAAATTATTAGATGAAAGAAAATACAAATGATTAAGAAAGTAAAGAGAAGTGGATGGGGGCTAAGTCAGAGCATGAAGCTGGATGATCAGAATAGACCTCATTAAGAAGGAGAGATCTGAACAAAAAATTCATGAAGATGAGGGTGTTAACTAGAAGAGTTCTTGGGGACATTTATTCAGGCAATTTGTAGACCTTGTTAAACCTCAGCTATCAGTTGGATTGAAAAATGGAGCCAGTTCAAGATTTTGAGCAGAGGAATGGCATGATGTGAAATACATTTTTAAGGGATTATTTTAGCTGCTGTATTGAGGAAAGACCATGAGGATTAAGGCTAGAGGCAGGAGGAGTCTCATGAGATCATTGCTATAAACCAGGCAGGAAGTAATAATGACCCAAATGAGGGTGGCAGCAGAGAAGTTGATGGGATGGAATCAGATTCTTCATATATTCTGCATGTAGAGTCAACAAGATTTCCTGACAAATTGGATGTAAGGTCTAAGAGAAAGAAAGGAGACAATGATGACTGCAGGGTGTTTGGTAAACAAGAGAAAGAATGACAGTCAGAACAATTGAGATGGAATAGGCTGGACAGCTCTGGGGAGGAAGAAGATCAGGAGTTCAGTTTGGGCATGTTGAGTATGGAATGCTTATTGGGCTCTGTCTCTGTAAAGCAGATCATGGCTTTGCCCAGATCTCAGCAGATTAAAATAGCATAGGTTTGCTCTTTGCTCACTCTGCAAGTCTACAGTGAGTCAGCCTTGTTGTCCTCATTCAGGAATAAAAGATTCCAATGCCTCCACTATCTGGAATATTGCCCATTGTCCAACTAAAATACCCATTAGTTCTTCCAGACTTCTGCCTGTCAGTGACACACATACCTCTTACTCACATTTCATTGTCCAAAGCATGGCATCTCGCTATGCCTGAAATCAATAGTGTTAAGAATTTAATCTTTCCATGTGCCCTAAATGAAGTAATGGTGAACAACACTTAAGTGGAGATGACATGCAGGTAGCTGCATATATGAATCTGGATTTGGGGAGAGAGATGGAGGATGAAAATATACATATTGGAGTTGTTAGCAGATAGGTGAGTACCTGAAGCCAAGAAACAAGATGAAATCACCAAGAGAGTGAGTGAAAACAGGGAATTGAAGAAGGAAAAAAAAAGGATGGAGCTTGAGACATTTTACATTAAGAGATTTAGGAAAAGAAGAAGAACCATAAAAATAGGGACCAGCATAGTAGAAAACTGAGAGAACGTGGTGTCCCAGAAACCGAGTGAAGAATGTGTACCGAGAAGACAGTGATCCAGTGTAGCAGGTGCAGCTGAGATATCAAGTAACATGAGACCAAAATTTTATTATTGGATATCGCAACAGGGTGGTTACTGATGACCTTAATGAGGGCTGGAGAGTTGGCAGAACCACAGCCTGACTAGATTAGGTTGGAAAGAGAATTTAATAGCGTAATTGCAGACAATATATATAAATGGCTCTTTTGAAGACTTGCTCCAATATGGTACAAAGAAATGGGGAGTAGCAGTGGGAAAGTAGTTTCAAGAGAAGTTTAATTCATGATAGATGGAAGGTCTGTGGTGATGAAAGGGACATGGAAATGTGCATGTGGACATTTGCATTGGGGAAAAACAAACATTACCTAACATTTTAGCATGGTACCCTCTCATTGTATCTACTTAAGCATCATTGGTATAGTCTTTCAAATTCATGCTGTTATTAAATGTTTGAATCTACAATATTTAAATTTTGAATACATTTGGTAGTCATTCAAAGTTGTTGAAAACACAATAGTTTCTACTTCTACCTCTATATTTTACAAAACAATAAAACTAAATTAAAAATGCTTTCGTTAGTAGTATTACAAGTCTTGTTTACAGATGATTTTAATTTTTAATCTTATATATATTATAAACTCAGACATTCTAATTACTTTAAAAATAATGTGTGGATCCAGTGAAATATATTGTAGCTCTGCATCAAAATGTCTATTTTAATCTTAAAGTCTTTTAATTATATAGATATATGTATATACATATGCATATGCAAACATATACACTGTAACTTAGATGAAAAATCTGCCTGTGCAAATTGCTTTCATCATAATAAAATGCTAAAGTTTTACTCAAAAATGATTTCCCTATAGAACCAACAAGAATAATTTTGGCGCCATCTAACATGGATGTATCGGTTGGCGAAAGTGTCATTTTGCCCTGCCAGGTGCAACACGACCCCCTTTTAGACATCATGTTTACCTGGTATTTCAATGGGGCCCTCGCAGATTTTAAGAAAGATGGATCTCACTTTGAGAAAGTCGGTGGGGTAAGTTGTGACACTTTCTTCATACTTTTTACATTACTCATGTCTCTGATGCATTGCCTCTAAAAGACATCTGGCATATATAGGTGATGGTCTAGAAATGTTTGTTAAATGAGTGAAACTTGGTCCTCAATTCTGTTTTGGTCTAAATGTATTTTTGTAATTACCTGAAAATGATCACATTTACTATCACCTATAATTTTAACTGAAATTGATGCCTGTTGTATTTATATTAAGTGTTATTATTCATGACAATTTTGTTGTTAGTATCCCATGGAAAGGAAAGTTCTCTTATACAAGTGTCTGTTTTCAACATAACAAATTTATGATGAAGAGGGAGGGAAGTTACATTCACTAAGTGTCTCATCCAAGTGCTTCATCCCAATTAATCCTCTCAATTGCTCTGGATATTAACAGTAAGACTCTTGATTTTATGGGTGCCCAAATTGAGGATATGAAAAGTTTATTAACTTTCTGAGGATTATGCAGCTAGTTAGTGGTGGAACTTCAAACCCAGGTCTGTATGTCCCCATGTCACAAATGCTTTCTCATGTTCCATTTCATTTTGTCTCCTTATTTGTGATAGTTCCACATTAGAAAGAAATATAGATTTCAAGGAAGAGGTGACACTTGGAGGAGAATGGTTAAGGTGTGGCTCCTTGCTGGTGAGCCACCCAGACTAACAGTAAACCTCATAGCACAGCTATGAATCCGGAATGGCAAGGCCAGCCTCTCCTGCAGGCCTGTTTGCGTTGACTCAGGAGGAGCTTCATCCTGTTTGGTTACAGTGTCAGTGGCGGATAGTCAAGTCTGGGTTTTTGTCTTTGTGGACTTAACATGTAGGCATCACTAAAGCAGACAACCATGTGATGCTCAACTCAACTGTATTCATTTGGCAAAGCCTGCTTACTAAATATATGTATATGTATATATAAGTACATCAGTGTATTAGGATTGTATGCAACTTAAAATGATGGTGTTATAAGCTGCATTGTGGCCCACAAGGATATGTTCAAATACTAATGCCCAGTACCTCAGAATGTCACTTTATTTAGAAACAGGTTTATTGCAGAAGTAATTAGTTAAGATGAGCTCATACTAGAGTAGAGTGGGCCCTAATCCAATATAACTGCATCCTTTTAAAAAGAAGGCAATTTGGACACAGACACACAGAGAGGCAAACATCATGTGAAGACACAGACACAGGAGAGAGATGGCCATATGACAATGGAAGCAGAGATGGCAATTGTGCTGTCACGAGCCAAGGAATACCTGTGGCTACCTGAAGCCAGAAGAGGCAAGGAAAGATGCCCCCCTAGAGATTTCAGGGGGAGCATGATGCTGTCAACACCTTATTTTCAGACTTTCAGCTTTGAGAACTGTGAGAGGATAAATTTCAGTTGTTTTAAGCCACCCAGTTTGTGGTACTTTGTTATAGCAGCCCTAGGAAACTAATTGAAAAAAAGAAAAATTTTTTAAAGAAAAAGGAAAATTGAGATGTTTAGTTACCTAGCCACAATTAAGTACAATTTCAGTACCAATTATGTGTTCTATCATCTGTTTTATGCAGTTTTAGGAGTACTAGTTTTCTAATTGTTCTGGTTCAAAGCTTTTGAAAACCTTATCAATTACTACAACCAGTTAGCATTTCTTTTACTATTGCTTTAAATGCCCATTTAAAAAATTGTCATTAATTTCTACTATCACAACAGAAAAAGGTGTATGTCAGTATTCTCAGCCAGTTCTCTACTCCATATTCAGAATCTCTTATAATTTTCCCTTCCTTGGGCATAAGCATGGGGAAGATAAAAGCCTAAAATGTTACTTTCAGAAAGACCCCTTCTCCAATCTGGAAAAGGCTTGTCCTCTAATCCAGCTTTTTCCCTAACTTTAATTCTTAGATAAAGAATTCAATTTGAACATTAGTTATCTTTGCCATATAGTATAGATAACTATGTTTGTGATTGATTTATCAGCTGGATTGTAAACTGTTGATAATATTTTAGCCAATACAGTGCTTTCCACCTTAGCTAATGCCAAATAAATGTGTACTGAAAGACTGAAAAACTAAAGTGGTTTGATTGTAATATACATCAAACAGTAGCAAAGAAACACTAAGACTGAGCTAGATTGCCACTTTCTGTAAGAGGAGCTTGAAGTTAAGAACATTTGAGTTTGTAATGTAATTTAACTGTCCTGATTTACATAGAACTGACATTCTACAGAAGGCATAAAGTCATCTCTGTATAAGAGTCAGATATCTGAAACATGAAATTTCATAAATTAATGCTATCACTTGCCAATGCTATTCTTTCTCTAACTTGTTAGTTCATGGCCTATGAATTTTTTTATTGACTTGTGCCATTAGTAACTTAATATTCTCCCATCAGTATAAAATGGTAAGCCGTATGAGATGATATTACCCTTAAGCACAGGCAATTAAGTAAATCAGTTTTCTGTTGCATGAGAAGGGAATATAACAACTCTTGTCCTCTGATTGTGCATTCATTGCAGCATGCGCATTAATACCTAGATAGTTTGTTTGTATTTTGTCCCAGTATGTTCACAGATATGTCACCTGTTTTCACAAGCAGGAAATGTGAGTGAGAAGGCTGGTAAGTGGGAAAGTTGCCTAGAAAGGTGGATAATAAGAGACATGTTTTAAAAGGGGGAGGGCCATTTAGATTATGGAAAATCTAATTCATAACTTTGAATTTATTCAGCCAGTTGTCATTGAGACTATACTAGGTATTCAGTACTCATTCATTTGTTTTAAAACACACACACTCTGGGAAAAATACAGTAATTTACACCAGATGTATTTTGTAGACTTGAACATCATGTTAAAGGAGCCTGATGATCCCAGTCAGAATTATACATCTGAAAAGCTTATTAAACCAAGTGTTTTTTTTTTTTTTTTTTTAAATGGCATACCCAAAAGGGACAGGTATGGGTCCAAAGACATGCTTCATTCAACCTGTGCCCATGGGACAAATCGAAGTCATATCATTAAATCAGCAGTAAAAGACTCCCACTTAAGTGCACTGTTTGACAAGAAAATCTCAGTTAAAGGCACCATGTGGTGTGATTAGAGAAGCGGGGGATTTGTGTTCAGATACACAAGCGTTCTAGGTGACTAGATGATGCGCATGGGTGAGTGAGTCACATAACTTACTGTTCCTTATTTTTAGAACTTTTTTCACATCAGTTTTTAGTATTGGCCATGTTCCCTCCCACCACAAGATCTCTTCCTTGAACACTGTTTTCTCTGCTTTTTGGCTATCTCTAGATATCTTCTTGTATAATTGTATGTTTGTAGGTAAGAATATATACACTCACATGTATACACTTTTATTTCATATGAGAATATTTTGAAAAGTTTATGGAAAGATTGAAAAGATTCAATTATCTTTTAATACTATATTTCCATGAACATTTTGAAGCACCCTCATATGTACAATTATAAGAAGAGACAAGGGCCCAGAAATATGTATATGGTATCATTCTGTCATACCCATATTTAACCATGAAAATGCTACTCCATGGACTTAGCCAAAAAAAAAAAAAGAGAGAGAGAGAGAGAAAGAGAGATTTCATTACTTATCCCAGTATACCTACTTTCTTTCCCTACTTTAAATAGACCTTAACTTTCACTAATAGGAAAAGGCGATAATAGCCCAAAGTTCAAGAGAAACAAAAGAACATTGTTGAATAGTCTCTAAAGACATAGGGTGTGGCAATTTAGATATGGTTATAGGGACATTCAAGGATAACTTGACTTGCCTAATAAGCAAATTTTTGGTCTTAGTTGCATTAAATAATAGGGGTTCACTGTAGATAGAAACTTTTGAACATAAATGTACTAGGAGTTCGCTGTACATTGTAAGGATGTTTAAGTACATATGCTTTGGTAAACCTGATATGGCGCAGGTGCTTTAGAGATGAAGAATGTCTAAAACCAAGCTGTACATACAGCTTTACAAACATTGTGTGGAATTGGATCTATGATGAATTAGAATGTGTCTGGATAAAAGCCACTGGAAGCAATAAGAACATTAGTAGTGACAACAAATTTGCCATCACTTAACTGGCTCACTTTAATATGATTTATTTGCCACAGGCCAAAATCTCACTCTAGTTGCAGCAGCTACTCTACTCATGAGCTTGAGACTGGATGTATTTTCCAGCTCTTGGTGGTAGAAAAGAATATCCTTGAAAGTGATCTTTAGTGTGTTATAATATGATGTGGTCACTTGGACTTAATTTATTTGGTAGAATTATTTGGATAGAGGCCTAAAAGTTTGACAACAGCACTTCTTACAATACAAAACTATGTAAAAGATTACGTGTTGATTTTAAATACAGACCGGAGGCAAAGCACTCATTCTACAAACTATTCATGGTGATACTCTTGCGTTTTTAAACACTTCCCCCACGGACTATCTTATAAATTTAATTTTTTAGTAAATTTTATATCTTTTCCAAATTCAAAGCATCAGTTGACTTGGAAGGATTATTAAGAGAATGTACCCAATAATAAGCCCATGGAAGTGGGGATCAGACCAGAGGAATTATTGCTATTCATCCTGAACATACTTCCTTGAAGCATGATTCCTCCCATACTACTATTTGGGGGTAAAGAGACAAGGGTTCCCAAATAGAGAACCCAAAAGTCAACCTAGGTACTTACAGCCAATTGATCTTTGACAAATGCACCAAGAACATAAGATGGAGAAAATACAGCCTCTTTAGTAAATGGTGTTGGGAAAACTGGACATCCACATGTAGAAGAATGAAATTAGACCCATCCCTCTTACCATATACCAAAATCAACTCAAAAACAATAAACAACTTAAGTATAAGACCTGAGTCTATAAAACTCCTAGAAAAAAAACATGAGGGAACACTTCAGGAAGTAGGACTAGGCAAAGACTTTATAAATAAGACCCCAAAAGCACAAGCAACAAAAGAAAGAATAAAAAATGGGATCATATCAAACTCTAAAGCTTCTGCCCAGAAAAGGAAACAATCAACAGAGTGAAAAGACAGTCTACTGAACAGAGAAAATATTTACAAACCATACATCTGACAAGGGATTAATATCCACAATATATAAGGAACTCAAACTTCACAGTGATAAAACAAATAATCCAATTAAAAAAATGGGCAAAGGAGCTGAGTAGATATTTTTCAAAGGAAGACATACAAATGGCCAACAGGTACATGAAAAAATATTCAGCATCACTAATTATCAGGGAAATGCAAATCAAGACCACTTTGTTA
>NW_007727087.1:413210-431437 GCF_000696425.1 Galeopterus variegatus
CATGAAAAAATATTCAGCATCACTAATTATCAGGGAAATGCAAATCAAGACCACTTTGTTATATCATTTTACTCCAGCTAGACTGGCTGTTATCAAAAAGACTGGGAATAACAAATGCTGGCAAGGATATGGAGAAAAGGAAACTCTTCTACACTGTTGGTGGGACTCTAAATTAGTACAACCATTATGGAAACCAGTATGGAGGTTCTCGAACAACTACAGGTAGAATTACTGTATGATCCAGCAATCCCACTGCTGGTTATATACCCAAAGGAATGGAAATCATCATGTCAATGGGATATCTGCCCTACCATGTTCATTGCAGCTCTATTTACAATAGCCAAGATACGGAACCAACCTAAATGTCCATCGATGGACAACTAGATAAGGGAAATGTGGTATATATACACAGTGGGATACTATTCAGCCATAAAAAAGAATAAAATTCTGCCATTCACAGCACCATGGATGAGCTGGGAGAAAATTATATTAAGTGAAATAAGCCAGACACAGAAAGAGAAATACCATATGTCCTCACTCATAAGTGGGTGCTAAGAAACAAAGAAAAGGAAACCGTAATAAAACTTTGAACTTTCTGAAGGAGAGAATAGACCTACAGTTACTAGAGGTGGGAAAGGGAGAGGAGGAGGGGGATAATTGGGTAGGGGACACAAAAAGTAATTATGATTTGTAATGATGAACATGCTAACTATATTGATTTGATCATCACATACTGCACACAAATACTGATAGTTAACTCTGTACCCCATAAATATGTATAAAAAAAGAAACGAGGATCCCCCAATTCCATTTGGAAAAAGGGGAGTGCACAAATCAGTATGGTTGGTTATTTCCCTAAAAACTAACAAATCAGTATGGTTAGTTATTTCCTCAACTCAGCATGGTTTGTTATTTCCCTAACTCATCATTTTCTCAACCAGGCATATGTAGGCTCAATTTCTCCTTAAAGTGTGATTGGTATCACAGGGTTGTGTTTATCAAGTACAATATTTATTAAGATGAATGGTCCATATCCATACCCAGTGGCTGTAAGATTGATTTAGATTTACAAGAAGATTGGAAGGAGTCAAACTAAGCAATATGTGACTTATTGTACTAAAACAAATAAAAATAAGTTAAGTTACAACAAAAACCAGGCTAAAAGAGAATGAAAAGATGTGTAAATATTTATAAAGCAAATGCAACAAAAAGAAAAAGGGTCACAAATGTTAATTTCAAACAAAGAATAATTCAAGGTAAACCTTAAGAGCAAAAAGAATAAATTCACTTTGAAAACATTCCTCTCCACCATGAAAATATAATATTGAAGTATAATAATCATGAACTATAATACGCCAAATCATATATTACTAAAATATGTCAGATTAAAAGCAATGAAAAAACGAGAAACAAATTATTGTGTAGACTTTGAAAACTCTTATTTCAACCACCAATTTGCCAGAAATTAGAAAAAAAGAATTTTGATATTATATTTAGTTGAAGTAACAGATACATAAGAAAAATTTACCCTACAAATAGAAATATTTATTTATTTTCATTCTTTTCACATTCTTGCAAAATTTAGATAATAAAATAGCAAAACAGATGTACAGAAAGGGGATGGAAGAACAAATAGAATAGATATAATGTCAAAAAGCAATAGATAAACAATGGAATCTATCAATGAAGAATAAATAAAGAAAAAGTTATAATTAGACAGGAGCAAGAGACTATAACAGATAAGAAAGAAATGCAAAACCGTAGAGGATTCCATGCTCATGTCATGTATATAAAAATCCACTTAGATGGACAATTTCTGGGGTAATATAAATTACCAAAATTTAAACTTAAATTTACAAAGGTTACAAAATAAAAGTATGGGGTGTTAAGAGAGGATATGCCTTCAGGAAAGAAACTTTGGGGAAAATGCTCTCTTTTCTGTTCCATCGATCTATTTGTCTGTTATTTCAGCAATATCACACTGTCTTGGTTACTGTAGCTTTATAGTAAATTTTGGAGTTGGATGGTGTCAGTCCTTTGACATTATTCTTCTCCTTCAATATTGGTCATTCTTTTGCTTTTCTTTATAAATTCTAGGATCAGTTTGTTGATATCCACAAAATAATGTTCTAGGATTTTGATTGGCATTGTGTTGAATCTATAGATAAAGTTGGGAAGAACTGACATCTTGACAGTATTGAGTATTTCTATCCATGAACATAGTCTTTGATTTCTTTATCAGACTTTTGTAATTTTCCATATACAGATCTTGTACATATTTTGTTAGACTTACACCTGAGTATTTCATTTTTGGAGGTTCTAATGTAAACAGTAATGTGTTTGTAATTCTAAATTCTATTTGTTCATTGCTGGTGTATAGGAAAGTGATTGACTTTTGCACATTAACCTTGTATTCCATATCATTTATTAGTTCTAGGAATTATTTTGTTGATTCTTTCAGATTTTCTTTACAAACAATCATGTCATCTGTAAACCAAGACAGTTTTAGTTCTTCCTTCCCAGTCCCTATACCTTTTTGTCTTTTTCTTGTCTTATTACATTAGCTAGGACTTCCAGTACAATGTTGAAAAAACAGTGATGAGAGGGGCAGTCCTTGCCTTCTTCCTGATCTTATCAGGAAAGCTTTGAGTTTCTCATCAAGTATGGTGCTCCCTGTAGACTTTTTGTAGATGTTCTTTATCAAGTTGAGGAAGTTTTTCTCTATTTCTAGTTTGCTGAGAAGTTTTATCATGAGTGGGTGCTGGATTTTGTCAAATTCTTTCTCTGTGTCTATTGATATGATCATGTGATTTTCCTTATTTAGCCTGTTGATTTTCTCTATTTCTAGTTTGCTGAGAAGTTTTATCATGAGTGGGTGCTGGATTTTGTCAAATGCTTTCTCTGTGTCTATTGATATGATCATGTGATTTTCCTTATTTAGCCTGTTGGTATGATGAATACATTAACTGATTTTTGAATGTTAAACCAGCCTTGTATACATTGGATAAATCCCACTTGGTCATGGTATATAATTCTTTTTATACATTATTGGATTTGATTTGCTATATTTTGTTGAAAAATTTTATGTCTATATTTGTGAGAGATATTGGTGTGTAGTTTTCTTTACTCAAAATGTCTTTGTCTGGTTTTGGTATTAAGTTAATGCTGGCCTTGTAAAATGAGTTAGGAAGTATTCTCTCTTTTGCTATCTCCTGGAAGAGAGTGTAGAAAATTAGTATCGTTTTTTCCTTAAATATCTGGTAGAATTCACCATGAAACTTATCTGGGATTGGTGCTTTCTGTTGGAAGGTTATTAATTATTGATTTAATTTTTTAATAGATATTAGCCTGTTCAGATAGTCTGTGTCTTTTTGTATGACTTTTACCAGGTGTGTGGCTTTCAAGGAGTTGGTCCATTTTATTTGGTTTTTCAAATTTATAGGCATAGAGTTGTTCATAATTTTTTATTATTATGGTTTTAATGTTCATAGGCTCTGTAATTATGTCCTCTCTTTCATTTCCAATATTAATAATTTGTGTCTTCTCTATTTTTTTCTTAGTTATCCTGGCTAGAGGCTTACTAATTTTATTAATATTTTCAAAAAAAAACAGCTTTTGTTGATTTTTCTTTATTGATTTTCTGTTTTAAATTTCACTGATTTTTGTTCTAATACTTATTTCTTTTATTCTGCTTACTTTGGATCTAATTTGCTCTTTTTTTCCCTAGATTCTAAAGTCAAAGCTTAGATTATTGACTTTGGATCTCTCTTTTCTAATATATGCACTCAGTGCTATAAATTCCCCCTAAGCACTAATTTCACTGCATCCTACAAATTTTAATATGCTGTATTTTCATTTTCATTTAGTTCAAAATATTTAAATTTCCTTTGAGATTTCTTCTTTGACCCATGTGTTACTTAGAAGCATATAAGTATTTGGAGATTTTCTGCTGTCTTTTTGTTATTGGTTTCTAGTTGAATTCTATTGAGATTTGAGAACAGACGTTGTATGATTTTGATACTTTTGTATTTGTTAACATGTGTTTTATGGCCCAGAATGTGGTCTTTATTGGAGAACATTCCATGTGAGCTTGAGAAAAATGCGTAACTTGCTGTTGTTGAATGAAGTACTCTATAAATGTTCATTATATCCAATTGATTAATGGTGCTGTTGAGTTCTACTAAGTTCTTATTAATTTTCTGCATACTGAATCTGTCCATTTCTGATATAGGGGTGTTGAAGTCTCTGACTATAACAGTGGATTCATCTATTTCACCTTACACTTCTATCAGTTTTTTTCCTTACATATTTTGATGCTCTTGTTAGGCACATACATATTAAGGATTATTATGTCTTCTTGGAGTACTGACCCCTTTATCATTATGTAATGCACCTCTTTAGCCCTCATAACTTTACTTGGTCTGAGGTTGAGTCTACCTGAAATTAATATAGCTACTCTTTTCTATTGATTAGTGCAATCATGGTATATCTTTCACCATCCCTTTACTTTTAATCTATATGTGTCTTTATATTTATCATGGGATTTTTGTAGACATATATAGTTGGTTCTTTTTTTTTTCTTTTTGATCCACTCTGACAATCTCTGTCTTTTAGTTAATGCATTTAGACCACTGATGTTCAAAGGAATTTTGATATAGTTAGATTAATTTCTAACATATTTTTTCTGCTTTCTTTTTGTTGCTCTTGTTCTTTGTTCCTGTTTTGTCTTCTGCACTTTTTCTGACTTTTGTGGTTTTAATTGAGTATTTTATGATTCTATTTTCTCTCATTTTTTGACATATTGCTATGGTCTAAATGTTCAGGTCCCTCAGAATTAATATGTTGAAATCCTAACTCCCAGGGTAATGGCATTCGGGGTTTATAGAGACCCAAAAGAGACTCTTAGCTCCTTTCACCATGTAAGTCTACAGTGAGTAAGTGCTGTCTATAGACAAGAAAGCAGACTGTCATAAGACACTGAATCTGTTGGTGCCTTGATCATGGACTTTCTATCTTCCAGAATTGTAAGAAATTGTAAGAAATAAATTTCTGTTGTTTGTAAGTTACCCAGCTTATGGTATTTTGTTTTCATAGCCTGAACAGACTAAGACACATATCCATTATACTTCTTTCTTTACTTTTTTCAGTGGTTGCCCTAGAGTTTGCAATATACATTTAAAGCTAATCCAGGTCTGCTTTCAACATGCTTCTTATTTGCTTTCAGTTCCACTTCACAGGTAGTGTAAGTAGCTTATGATAACAAAATATTCTTGATTCCTCTCTTCTATCCCTTGAATTATTGCTGTCATTCCTTTGACTTGTACATGAGCATATTTAAGCATATATATGTGTGTATGTGTATATACACACACATACATATACAGATATATGTATTTATATACATATATACATAAGCATACATAATCTAATACATTTTACTACTATTATTATTAATTTTTTGAAGTGGTATTTTTGCCCTCTAAAGGGGCAGGGGGAGTAAATTCTTTTTTTTTTTTTTAACAAAGTGTTATATGTTATCTCTATTAAGAATAAGAAAAATAAAAGTTTTAATTTTTACCTTAGCTTATTTATTCTCCTATAGTTTTCTTTTCTTTATGTAGATTCAGTTTTCTGACCTATATAATTTTCCTTCTCTCTGAAGAACTTTTAATATTTATTGGAAGGCAGATACACTGAAAATGAATTTTTTCAATTTTTGTCTGAAAAAGTCTTTATTTCTTCCTCACTTTCGAAGGATAATTTTATAAGGTACAGAATTCTAGGTTAGTGAGTTTTTTTCCTCTCTCAACACTTTAAATTCTTCTGTCCATTTTCTTATTGCTTGCATTGAAGAGAAGTCAGATGTAATTCTTATCTTTGCCTCTCTTTAGGTAGGTGTTTTATACTTTTCGCTTCTTATAAGAGTTTTTCTTTATCTTTGATTTTTCTGATGTTTGAATGTGATATGCCTAGACGTTCTTTTTGTTTGGTTGGTTTTTGTTTTTGGCATTTATCCTTCTTGGTGTTCTCTGTGCTTCCTGGATCTATTATTTGGTGTCTGATACTAGTTTGGGGAAAATTCTGTCATTATTGCTTCCAATATTGCTTCTGTTCCTTTCTCTTTTTATGCTCCTTCTGATATTTTCATTACATGTATGTTACACTTTTTGTAGTTGCCCCACAGTTCTTAGATATTTTGCATTATCTTTTTCAGTCTTTTTTATCTTTGCTACTCAGCTTTTTAAGTTTCTATTTTCATATCCTCAAGCTAAAAGATTCTTTCCTCAAACCATGCCCAGTCTATTAATGACCTTGTCAAAGGCATTCTTTTATATCTCATACAGTGTTTTTGATCTCTAGAATTTCTATTTGAACCTTACAGTTTCCGTCTCTCTTCTTGCATTATCCATCTCTTCTTAACATGTTTTTTCCCCTTAAAGCCCTTAACAATTAATCATAGTTTTTAAAATTCCTGGTCTGATAATTGCAACATTTCTGCCTTATCTGACTCTGGTTCTGATGCTTGTTCAATCACTTCAAACTGTATTTTTTTTCACCTCTTAGTATGCCTTGTAATTTTTTGTTGAAAGGCAGATAATAATATACTGGGTAAAAGGGACTGCAGTAAATAGGCCTTTAGAAATGTAATGGTAGGGTGTGGGGGAGGGGAAGTATTCTGCAGTCCTTTTAGTAGGCCTGTGCCCCTGGACTTCACCAGTGCTTCTTAGTCCCTCTCCCCCCACATCCCCTATTTAGGGCAGGATGGCTGGAGGGGCCTGGAATTGGGTATTTCCCTTCCCCAGTGAGATTAGGCTCTTATAAAACCCCAGCAAGTTAGGCTCTGGCTAAATAGTTTCCCCAGAGGGCAGACCTTTTTTAAGAAGAACACAATGCTCTACATTTTTCAAAATGGTTCCTTTTCCAAACGTCCCCCTGCCTGAAGGAATTTTTTCTGATATTCACTGTGAGGACCTAGTTGAGCTCCTGGACCTAAAATAAAAAAAGTGTCAGGGCTTCACTATGTCTGGGTTTCCCTGAAGTTTTAACTTTCAGAGGTGTTTACACTGGGCTTCCAGCCATTCCTCAATTACAGTTCAGATTTGCCTGCCCTGGTGCTGGTTCCTGGGGAGATTTCTACTTCAAGTTGTGATTCTCTGTATGCACCTATCTGTCTCTCCGATTTTGGGGGAGCAGTTTGCCTGTGACCTTACTTCTCTGTCAGATTTAAGAAGAGTTGTTGATTTTTCAGTGTGTTCAACTTCTTTCTTGTTGTTAGAAGAGAGTAACTACTTCTAAGTTCCTTACATGCCAACCAGAAACCAGAAGTCAGTGTAACTGACTCATTTTTTCATTGGGTTACTTAGCATGTTATTGCATCATAACTTTTCATGATGGCTGAGATTTTATGCTCCAATTTCAGAAAAAAAATCATTCTCTTTTGCAAGGCATAATATGTAATTATACCATTTAATTGATCTGAATATGAACAAGAAAGTGAACAAGTGGTTCATTTGGGTGATTTAAAATTTTAGACTCAGAGATCAGGAAGTTTAGGTGGGTTGACTTTTTAAAATTATTATTACAGAAAACACTGATTTTATAAACGTTTTTTTCTTATGCTGATTTTAAAATTTTAGATCGTGCTCTTTTCCAGGAAAATAGTTTATTGATAGCCACGTTTGCTATCAAACCTAGTCTTTCCTTATTTATCGTTTTCAATATGACTTTGATATGAAAACTCTACACTTCTGGAGTATCAGGAAAACTATTGGAATACATTGGTTTTTGATTATAATAAAAACAGTGTGATCTCTTTGGGAGCAGCTCCTCTGGGAGAGGGTAGAAGTTTATTCTCTCAGCACCCTTGGCGTCTTTTCTCTGACCACACACAGGCTACTGACATAAAAGTGAGGGTGTCTAGATTAGGGTTTTGCACTGTTTTAAAAAACCCTATTTTGGATTATTGGCACAGTCAGCTCAAAACAGCCTGCAAAGATGAATCTTCAATCAATACCCCAAACTCCTCATGAGGAGAGGAAAGAAAAGAATCAGCAGAGGGTAAGACAACCCTTTCCTATAGTCCATATAGGTCAGCTGCCCAAGGCAGAGGCAGTGTGGCAGGTGCAGAATGGATCTGGAGGGCTGTAGCGGATGGTGTTTTCCAAAGACTGCTACAAACAACCAGCAGACTTTATCTAACATGCTCTTCTTACAGTATGGCTTTGGCACTCCTCCCCATCCAGTGATGAAATCTATGCCACTCCTCTTGAAACTTAGGCCTCTGTGACCACCCTGACCAATAAAGGAGAGCCCAAGTGATGCTATGTGATTTCTGAAGCTAGCTCTTACAAATGCATGCCCTTCTACCTTGTTCCATTGGCACAACTGCTCCTGGACTCCAGCTCCATAGTGTGAAGAAGCCCAGACAGACTGTGAAAAGGTTCATCTCCAGTGGAACCAAGGAAGGTCTCCACCCACAGGCTGAAGTCCCAGCCAACAGTCAATACCAGCTCGCTGGTCAAGTAAACGAACTTGCCAGTTTCTATCAAGCTGCCCCAGCGAACAAGGCGTGCGATAGAAATGAGTCCCCACAGATCCCTGCTCAACATACACATTCCCAAGCAGAACACATCATTTTTTAAGCCACGATGTTTTGGAATAATTTGTTATATAGCAATAGTAATTGCACCTAGAAATAAACATAAGACATTAGGCACAGTGTGGTCAAGTTTCCATGAAACAGTGGCTTTTTATTCCTTTTTATCAATGAATTCCTTTTCTCTTATGTACCATTCATATCATTCTATAAAGGACAAATCTACTCTTAGTATACTTTATACCTGCAGTATAAGGGAAAAGACAAAAAAAATGACGAGATTTGATCCACAAGTTAAATTGTTACTCGGGGTAAACTCCTTTGACGTGAAATACTTTGATTCAATATAAGAACTGTCACATCAATCAAGAGTAACCCTAGAGTGTTCAGGCCAATTAATAGTAAGTTACTGTATGTGTCTATAGAAATTTATCTTGTTGAATTATTTCAATGACTATTGATTTTAAAATTACAGTGAGCATACCAAGGCAATGTATTCTCAAGGAAATGAGGCTTGTGCTTGATACAAAGTACCTGTTACTCAAATACTAGTTTTCTTGCCTACCTCCCGAGATGAAAATATATGTAGGCATGCTGTTCTCAGCTTATGAACCCAGCAATATACAGCCTAAAAATAATTATTTCATGCATTTATTAATTATAGAATATTACAGTTACGGGAGGCCTAACCAATCATCATAAGCCTTTTATTTCCAAGAGGGGTGAAGATGAGAAATGTAAAATTCCAGAAAGTTTAATGATTTTTTGACCCTAACTGCTCACTAGAATCACCTAGAGGGTCTCCTCTTTCTAGTCCATTCTAATTTAACTATGTTGAGATGTGCCCCAGGCATTTCTGGCATATTTTTAAAGATTTCCCCATGTGAATTTATTTATTTTATTTTTGTTTTTGTTTTATTTTTATTGAATCAAAATTGATTATACATATTTTGGGGGTTCAACATTGAGTTATGTTGATCAAGTCAAAATTACTAGCATATATATTGTTACGAATCATACTTATTCTTTATGCCCCTTGTCCAATCTCACCCCATCCCCCTCACCCTCTCCTTTCCCCGTTCTAATTACCCTAGATTTCTTCTTTCCTTCTGGAAGAATAATGGTTAGTCTGTTGATTTGTTGCCTAAATGATCTGTCCAATGCTGAGATGTGCCATCAGGTCCCCCAATATTATCATAGAGCAGATGCTTTTTCTGTCACTCTGGAATAGGCTTTGTGGAAAGAGACATCTTCTTTTCTTTATCTCTGCTGGTGACTCTCCTTGTGTCAACGCACTCCAGTGGCTGGCAGATCATGTGCGTGGTGGTTGTGGTGTCTAGCTGCTTTCACAGTAGCCATGGTTATTGTGGTGGCTGTGGTGGGCCACCTACATGGAGGTGATGTTTTTGGTATGCTCCTTGGCCTGGTTATGGACAGCGGGTCCAGTCCCTGGCTCCAAGCCTCAGGTCCCCAGGCAGACCCAAGGTGCTGGAGGTATGTCTAAGCCAGAACTATTTTTTTTTCCTTTGCTTACTTCTAAAGAGGAGGAACTGCCTGTTGGGACCAGTACTTGAGCTCTGTGGTTGAGCTAAATTGCTTCTTTGCTGCTCATTCCCTAGGGAAGGCTTTTTGTGCAGCACAGGTTATAATAGTTGACTTTATAGGTACTTCCAGCTCTCCAGAGACTCGGTGCACCTGGGTTGTATAGTAATTCTGATCTGGGCCTGAGTCTTTTCATCAAACTACACCCCATGCAATTCTATATTCCTGACCAGTCTCCTCTGAGTGGTCCTACGCTGATTGGGGTGCAGATCAGCTGTCTTTAATGTGCCCCTCTGTTCCCCAGGTGAGCCCATCTCTCCCACTGCACATGCTCTAAACACTTCCCATGGGATGGGCCATGCACCAGTCCCTTGTGATGACTCACTGGCCTCTGAGTGGCTCCATTTTTTCAGTTGTTGTGGCTCCTTGCTCCTATGTGGGTCTGTGGGAACCCTATTAGCAATCTTGATGTCCTAGGGGCCACCAAGGCCATCTTCTCCCCTGCTGCCTCCAAGCAACTCCATCCGAAGGGCACAGCTGCAGCTTTTGCCGGCTCCTGCTCTGTGTGCTCAGCAGTTCCAGCCTTAAAGCAGACACAGCACAAAATGGTCAGAGCAGTTTTTTCTTTCTCTCATCATGGTTTCTCCCACCTTCATGTACTCCGTAGGTGTCTCCTCCTCTTCCTCTGATCTCTAGTGGCCCCAGCTTGGCTGTTGTTGCTTTTTTATATAGTTGTAAATTGGTTGATTTCTCTCAGAAATCAAGGGAGAGAGTGACGCTGGGGATCATCTCTTCTGCCATTTTGACCAGAACTCCCCCAGGTGAACTCATAAGATAGCCATCATTGAAAACTAAAGGGTTTGGCAAAGTGGGTAGCATAGTGTTTTTCAAAACACAGACCGTGAACTCAACAGGCAGTATTAAATAATAGCATAGAATGAGAGAGATATTCTGTTTTCAATTTTATCTCAATCATTTAGGTTAAATCAAGGAGAATGGTTAAGTATTATAATAGGTGTGTCATTAATGTTTGTATAATACTTGCTAATTTCCCTTTTTAATTAACAGGGCAAAAGTCTTAGGCTCAGAGACTTTGACAGTGCTCAGCTAGTATCCATTTATATTATTTTCTACTCACTGTAGCTAATTTGGCAGTTGACTATTATTTTGGTGAACAGATTTCCATTTAGGATAAAAGTATACATTTTCCATGTCAATTTCCATATTAATTTAGGTTTAAGAAAGTTAATAAGTTTAAGAAAAAATTAAGTAAATAATAGAGCATTTGGCACTATGAAATTCCAAAACATTTGGGAAGGTATGATTCTAATGATTGAAGTATAGAAAATACTGGGTTAAGATCCCCAGGAGAACAAAAACAGGACATCATAAGATCACCAATTTCCAGTGAGATTTTCATCAACACATTACACTTCCCAGAAAAAAAAAAAAAAAAAAATCCCAAGTTGCTAATATGAACTTGATGTTGAAATAGAAAAGCTGACACCTTTGAGGCAACTCAGGCATTTTGCACAACATAAGATATGCATGCAGTTCCTTCAACAAAGTTTTTGTGATTTTTAATGTGTCACTCTTTCAAAACACTTGTGATTGGGTAAACTAGGACTCTACATCCTATAGTCCAGTCTATTGGCACCGAAAAAAGTCGAGGAAATTTGTGTGTGTGTGTGTGTGTGTGTGTGTGTGTGTGTGTGTGTCTTTTTTCGTGACCGGTAAGGGGATCACAACCCTTGGTGTGGCGTCGCCCACACCGCGCTCAGCCAGTGAGCGCACCAGCCATTCCTATATAGGATCCGAACTCGCGGCGGGAGCGTCACTGCGCTCCCAGCGCTGCACTCTCCCGAGTGCGCCACAGGCTCAGCCCGAGGAAATTTTTATATTAACAGATTACATATTACCTGCCTTAAATGTTACCTGTTCAGACAACCAAGTGACAATTGAAATTTTAATCAGAAAAATTAAAATTGTTTATAATGTCAGGGCTTGTTTTCATGTTTCAGTGACTGCTACTTTCTGTTCCTTGAGTGAGCAGAGTACATTTGTAACAAAGGTGACCTTGATGCAGCCATTTGGGGTTGATGGGGAAAAGGTTTAATTTACTTGGTCAGAAATGCAGAGGTGAGTCATGTCACCACCAATTTCTTAGGAGACCTTCATGGAGGAAGACACCAACCAGGTTCCAGAACGAACCTACAGGTTCAACTGTATTCAAGGCACCTGGATATTATTTACATGCAGTGTCAGGGTTTGGAAGGCAACCCAGTGAAGAGATGAATGATTAATATTGGAAACTGCAATAACAGCTGTGTAAAGTGATAACAAGGAGGAGGACCGCCTATTCAACCTTGCCTTCCAAATAGCTGTCAAGATGTATTTTTTTTTTCTTACACTGGAAAATTATCCTTTTGGCGGTCCAGCAGCAGCATTTACATCGAGAGTGCTTACTAGGGAATTAGTTTTGCTGATAATTGGTATATTGAAAGTTCATGCTACATTTGCAATCTTCACGAGGTTTCCCTAATTCCAAAGTTTTTTTAAACCTTGATTTTTAGCATATGATAGATATCACAGTTAACGTTCAGCCTACCTGGAATTAGTAACGATCTGCTTATTTATTTTCACTTGGCATAGGTAATCACACCAGGTAGTGTTTTTCTTTTAGTGCAGAATTGTTTTTAAATTACATCAAAAATTCTATTGGCCTCATCACCTAGGAAAATACAGGGAAAAAGTTAATAAGATCCTTTTCTATTTCATTTGATTCTCACTGGATTTCTCTTATCATTTATTTCAAAGATGATTTGGCTTATAAATCTATTTATTGTTTATGCCTGTAATATGTTCTGGAAATACGATTTTTTTCCTGGGAGAAATGTATGTGAACAAATAATTGAATAATGAAGTAATTCTAGCAAAGCTTAGAGATTGTAAAAATACAAAAAATCAAAAATTTTACTGCCATTAAGATGTGAATAGGAACTTGAAGTCAGCTATAGTGAGCTTTGAGTTTTCTGGGGACAGATTAACAATTTGTGGATCAACTATACTCCTGACATTCCCATCCCCCCACCCCTATTAGTTACCCACCACTTCTTGAGTTATTCAAATAAACTGTGTTCTCACCTGCCTTAGGTCTTGGCATGTGCCTATATGCCGTTGTGGTTTTTTTCTTATCCTCTTTTCCTAGATAACTTTTACTTATTTTGCAAATCTTATCTCAACTATCAGTTTACTGAAACTACAGAAAATCATAGATTCCTCTGTGTACTTTGAGCTTACATTACACTACAATTTTACATTGATTTGTGTAGTTACTTGATTAATGCCTGTCTTTCAGCCGTAAGCATCATAAACAAAGACTGTTTTCGCTCTCAACACTGTATCTGCTACAAGTAAAGCACAGTAGTTGCTTAATAAATAATTTTGGAATGAATGATCTTATTTTTTAAAGATAGAGCCTTTGAGGAGGAACTTTGAGGAGTCATTCATATGACTTCGGGGAATGTCTCCTACTTCTGTACTCCTGTATAAGCCATTGGAATAGGCCTCACCCAGTGCCAAAAGCTTCTTTTCAGAGTCAGTCTATGAACAACAGCATAGAAAAGGGGCTTGCTTTCTGCAAGACTGAGAATTACACTGCTGGGCTTCAAGGGGAAGGTGTTCAGGGAATCAGGGATGGGAGTAGAAGAAAATGAAACTTTTACTTCTGCATCTTCCTCATTCTGGTCCATTCTGTTTGAAGAAAGAGAGAAAAAAGAAAAGTTTAGGAAAATAATGCAAACAAAGACTAGCAAACTAAGTTTGCAGATAGTAAAGTATAAGTTATTTTTTATTCAAAGTATTATTAGTGTTCCTAAGAATTTATTCACGCATTATTAGCATTCCACGTTATTTTATTTGAACTATTTTTATATGCTAAAGAATGACATATTTCTAAATATGTCTAAATATCAGATGTAATTTTATTGATAAATATGTTGAGAAATATTCTATGTATTATTATTTTATCTCATTTTGACTAATTTTACTTGGATTTATATGCTAAAGAATGACATATTTCTAAATATGTCTAAATATCAGATGTAATTTTATTGACAAATATGTTGAGAAATATTCTATGTATTATTATTTTATCTCATTTTGACTAATTTTACTTGGGTTTGCTGGATTTTCCTCTCTCATCCCCTTAATCACAGTTAATCAATAATTATATTATCTGACAGTGATAAATTGATGGAGAAGAGAATTGGTTGACAAAAATGAAACTTCCTTTTGGAATTTCTTTTTTTTAAATCTTTTTTAAATGTCTGGGAATACTCAATTTCATCTCGATAAGTAATTATAGGATATACTAATAATACTTTTAGTAAATTATTATTGTATTTAATTCCTGTGAAAGAAATAGGAGTTAGAATTATAGTCATGTTATTTGACTGCTTCTGCCCATGGTCCTGTTAAAAGATGAGCATTTTAGAAAAATAGTTGCATATAATCATAACTCCATTTTGATAGTCTTATATTCTACCAAGAAATGCACAAATCATAAGTGTATAGCCCAATGTATTGTCCCAAAATGAGCACACTCAAGTAACCAGCACTGAAATCAAGACACACAACATTACCCACATCCCAGATGCCCCCATGGTACCTCATTCTGGTACTAACCATCCCTCCAAAGGTACCCTCAATCTAGTCATGATAGATTAGTATCATGTACTCTTTTATATCTCTTATGTTATTGAGTCTCTACTATGTTTTTCTATGTAGTTATAGTTCACTTATTTTCATAATCTAATAATATTTCATTACATAATTATTACACTACTTATCTGTTTTACTGTGATGGACATTGGGATGTTTTTATTTTTTAGCTATTTTGGATAGTAATGCTGTAAACATTCTCTACCAAATGTTTTTTGGTAGACATGCACACATTTCTATAGGGTATATACTTAGGAAAGGAATTGATGGGTCAGAAATTAAGCATATGTCCTGCCTTGTTAGATACTTCCAAACAGCTTTCCAAAGTAGTTATACTAATTTACACTTCCATCCGTAATAATAAGAGTTACAGTTCCACGTCCTCAGCAGGACTTGAAAACCGTCTTTTTCATTTGGTAATTGCCTACACATGGTGTACCCCATGTGATTTTATTTAACCTTTGTTAAACTTTCTAAATTCATAAACATAATTCGTTTCACATGTGTGTACCTTGTTACCATGACTTGAGTTTACAGCTGGGAGAGCAGGCACTATGTGTTAGACACTTCTCTATCTTTGATAGAATCTAACAAAACAAGTACTGAATGCATTTTTGTTTAGGTGATTCTTGCTTCTATCTAGTGCTGCATTGAAAGACAATAGATGGAGTGGGAGAGAGAAAGCACTAGATGAGAAACAATACAAATATTTTATTGAGAGAGAAAAAATTAAGGAGAGGATCTCTCTTAATTTTTGTTAATTTTGTTTTCCATTTATGTATTCATCCACTCATCTCCATGTTGGTGCTGAAAAAAAACTCAATGATTCTCATTGTTTGCATGTCTTAGTTAATTGTTTCCTTTTTGTACTCTGCAGTGTAAAAGGATAATTAAAAATTATGTTTCCCCTGATGGTAAGCCTAAGTACATTTCTTTAGGAATGTGGGTTTTTTTTCCTAGCTAAAGTATTTCTTTCTCTTCAACCATCAGTACCAAAAGTCAACAGAAGTCACAAGATTTATACCAAACTCTTCCTTAATCTTTCAAGAAACAAAACCGGTGTGCCTAAAAGTTATAGCCAGATGTGTAAAGACATACAGTCCTGTTACAGTTCTTTTCCCCAACTGCTTTCGAAATAAGCAAATAAAGGGAAAAAGGTAGAAAAAAATAACAACCTCACCCCAATGCCTTGATGGCATTTAATAGTAACAGTTCTTCACTGAAAATAAGAGATTTCTATAGAAATGATAATCACCCTCCTGTGAGTATATGGAGCTCATAAAACCTTAAGAGTTTCTAAAGGTCAGCAAGCATTGAAGGTTTTGTCCTGGGGATAAATTTCTAAGTAACCCTGTGGAGAAAGAGAGGGAGGGAGGGAAGGAAAAAAGTTCAACTTGGTGAAAGTAAAATGTGCAAACCTAACAGTTTCTGGATTATCATTTAATTACAGCCATCAATCACCAATCACCTCGTATCCTCTTCTCCCAATACACAAGAAATTCCGTCTAGAGCCATGCAGTCCAACCAACAGAGAATATACAGCCCATTAAGAATCGTAAGGATGGGAAGCAATACTTAAGAAATTACCATGTAGAAGATTTTAGAAAATTAACTAAAAACAGGATAGTAGCATTCATCTTTTGACAAATACTAGGAAAACCCAAGAGTAAAACTATCCTTTTAATTAATAAGATAAACATTGCCTCTTCCTCTGTACCAGTTCAGACATGAACTGGTGATCATTTTCAAAGGGCTTTGCTTTCCAAATCATTTTCTTTCAATTCATATTTTTACTAAGGTGTGACACTGGCCTGCAGTTAGTCATTTTATGAACATGATTTTATATTCTTTTTAAATGAAGACCATTTAAAGTTGAGCTTTTAGAAATACATTTGCTCTGTTAATTGGTGCTGGGGAATGCCAGCAAATGTCTTTATGTACAGCTGTTATTTTTAAGGCTTAAAATGTTTTAATTTCTTCTTATTGAGGGGTTCATACTGACTGTCCCTAAATTCTGTAGCCAAGGAATTAAATGGCTTTAAGCTTTTCAAGCTCCAATGTGTTCAGAAAAGTGCTTTGGCCATGGTAATCCCCGTGTCATGCTGCATTTATCCCTCACAAGATACCTAAATGCTTCCTTCTTCTTCTCAGGCAGATAATTGCAAAGGGGTTGGAACCAGAGAAAAGAGTTGAGCTGGTGCTGAGGAGAGGATATAAAAAGTGTCACCCTGGTGGAAGTAAACAGACTCTGAGACTGTAATCTCTGCCCTTATTTATTTTTGAAACCATAAATGCCCAGGGGAAAGCTTGCCATTTATTTGTCTACAGAAATATTTGTCTGTAGTCATGTATGGTTTTTAACTTGTTTTTATTTCCATATATTTTATTGTTGTAATCTTTTGTCTTGTACCACCTTGGTTTTCTCTGTAAATATGGATTTCATCCCAGTATTGATGTTGGCCATAACCTTCAAGATTCTTTGTGTTTTTAAAATAACAGTAGGTTCATTACCTATTTTTCCAACAGAGTTCATCTGGTGACTTAATGATCAGAAACATTCAGCTGAAACACAGTGGAAAATATGTTTGTATGGTGCAAACAGGGGTGGATAGTGTTTCATCCGCTGCCGACCTCATAGTAAGAGGTAAACATTAATATCACTGTATTTTTTTTAACTTCACATCTTAACTGATCATTCCTTACTGGAGGAAGAATCATGATGAGATAATACATGAGCATGTGAGTTATAACATTGGTTTCATTCCCCCCCTTGACCAGAGAACATGACAATAAAGATGAGTACTAATTCAAAGAAATAAAAATCTCAACTCTGCCCTTCAAATAGCTCTCACAGTAATTGGCATTCCACAGCTGCTGCCAAGCTGATGTGTTTTTGAGCATGTCATTAGTTCAGCTATTGTACTTAATATGGGAGAGAATATTGTGTGTCTGCTTCCAAAAAAATCAAGATGATTTGGAATGCCTGAGAAAATTTGCCAACCTGAGCTACTGTCCAAGGTACTGATTTGCAACCAGGCTAAAAAATGACCAGATTGCATCATAGAACAAAACGCCTCTAGTTAAACAAACTGGTAACTACAGAAGTGCAGCAGTGGATTAAAGGGAAAGGTGTCACACCAAAAGTAAAGGACACTGATTTTGGAAAGGCACAGGAATCATGCTGCACAGAGTCCTCAAAATTCAGGCGTCATCTGCAGTCGTGGAGTAGTACAGTATTAGAATCACTGCCTCACATTCAGATTTAAGATCTAACAACAGAAATGTGAAAAAAAAAATGGTAGTTTTATTGCCAGGTAAATGGTCCTTTCCCTAAGTGCCTTTGAAATTGAGATCAGTTGGAGCTATT
>NW_007727087.1:431692-441721 GCF_000696425.1 Galeopterus variegatus
AAAAAAAAATGGTAGTTTTATTGCCAGGTAAATGGTCCTTTCCCTAAGTGCCTTTGAAATTGAGATCAGTTGGAGCTATTGAAGTGGTCATGTGACACACTCTGACACACTCTTCCCTGGTTAAAAAGGGATGACATTTATGGAACTGCTACCCACTGTTTGCATTCATCCCTTTTTTAGGTTCCCCTGGACCACCAGAAAATGTGAAGGTAGATGAAATTACAGATACAACAGCCCAACTCTCTTGGAAAGAAGGTATAGACAACCACAGCCCAGTTACATCCTATTCTATCCAGGCTAGGACACCTTTCTCCGTGGGTTGGCAAACTGTCACAACAGGTAAAGGGGGAGAGGCAGATGCCATCAGCACATATAAATGGATTTCAAGTCCATGGTGAGCATGCAGACTCTTACCTCTCTGAAATACTCCTTTGCAGTGCCTGAGGTCATCAATGGGAAGACACACACAGCTACTGTAGTCGAGTTAAACCCTTGGGTGGAATACGAATTTCGGGTTGTAGCCAGTAACAAAATTGGAGGTGGAGAACCCAGTTTACCCTCAGAAAAAGTAAGAACTGAAGAGGCAGGTTAGTGCTTTTGTTTTCTGAGTAATTGGTTAATAGATTTCCCTAGGTATGTGTTTCCATTTCCCTTGGCCCTGGTCTCCAGGCAAGCCAAGGAATCAGCCTCGATAATCATGGTCACAATTATGTGAACTTGCTAATGGCAGAACTGGCCATATGGCATTTGTCAAAAGGAAGACATGTAAGCAATTTTGATGTAGTGTGACATTTCCAAGAGTTCAGTCCATCGTAAACGATCATTAGTGCATGTTGAGTGAATATGTTTGTGTCACTTAAGGTTATAATTACTATCTGACATAGTTACCCTGTTAACAGGGGAAGTGCTGTTCTCATTTATAATGAGCATTGACAAATTGGTAGGATAATGACATTTGGGAGTTCTGCTAATAGGAAATCTCATTCTGCCACCACGCTCAGTGAATGAGCTTAAGCAACTGATGAATAGGTATGTTTTGGCCCCTCAAGTATTAAATTAAGAAAGAATCATTGTGAAGAATTTCCATGTGAAACAATATATCTGATGATACTGATTGTATGAATCCAAATAAAACAGAAAAGAACCTTATAGTTTTGTCTAGTTCTGTGGATGAAGTGACTGAATGTAATTTGGAATCGAAAAATACCATGGATGTTTCCGGTAAAGTTGAGAACTCCCTTCAGAGAAATAAAATGGAACCACTGGATTATTGTGAAGACACAGTGTCTAATGATAAGCAGTTGCAGAGCACCGAGTTGAATAAATCAGACTTAGAGGTGGTCGATACTAGTGCTTTTGAACGAGAAAGTAATATTTTAGAAAATGCTATTTGTGGTGCACCAGACCAAAATTCAAGACAGTTGAATATTATTGATAGTATTAAAGTGGAGTCGCTTGAAACAGCAAACCTTCAGGATGACAGAAACAGCCAGTCAAGTATTGTTTCTTGCTTAGAATCAAAAAACATTAAATCCAAACATTCAAAACCTATGACTCATTCTAAGCAAAACGTGACTGCAGATCCTCCAAAGAAAATTGTTGCATCAAAGCATGACATAATGCAAAACAAAAGTAAAGTTAATGTCAGAAATATGAAACGAAATGCTGATGAGCCACAATCTCAGAAAAGTTTCCATAGGCCAGTCAAAGTGAGAAAAAAACAAGTCGGTAAAGATTCAAAGATTGAGAGTTGCAATTCTGGGGTTAAATCTGTGAAAAACCAAGCCCATTCTGTATTGAAAAAAACATCACAGGATCAAAATTTAGTACATATTTCCAAACCATTAATTCATTCTTTGAGTGATAAGCCTCATGGTCATCTTGGTTATTCTAAAGAACCTCATCATTCTGCACAAACTGGACATTTACTACATTCCAGCCAGAAGCAGTGCCATAAGCCTCAGCAGCAGGCCCCAGCATTGAAAACCAATAGTCATGTAAAGGAAGAGCTTGATCACCCAGGCATTGAGCATTTTAAGGAGGAGGATAAACTGAAACTAAAGAAACCTGAGAAGAACCTACAACCCCGCCAAAGAAGAAGCAGCAAAAGTTTTTCTTTGGATGAGCCACCATTGTTCATTCCAGACAACATAGCTACAATAAAAAGAGAAGGCTCAGATCATAGCTCCTCATTTGAAAGCAAATATATGTGGACTCCCAGCAAGCAGTGTGGGTTTTGCAAAAAACCACATGGCAACAGGTGTGTGTGTGTATGTGTGTGTATGAATGATGTGTACATTGAAGAGAGATTGCTTTTTGGGGGGTGGGATTAGCGTGAGAACTTTTTTAATAGAAATTATTTAACTTGTGAAGACTTTTATAAAAACAAAAACCCTCTCATCAATCTTGGATAAATGATAGAAAGGTGGAGCCACTGGATTTACAAATGTATTATCCTAGAACACTTTAAAAAGCATAGTCTGACCAACAGCTGATATATATGGAAATGTTTTGTTATTGTAACTAGTTAGAGAGTATAACTCAGTCACTGCATCTGAAAAAAAACCAAATACTTTCTGCTAACCAGAAAATTGTTAACACTGCTTTGGGGTCTGTAAGTTATATATCTTTTGAGCGGGTAGCGGGGCTTGAAAGTAACTAGCAATAAAGTATGAAGGTCATAATGGAAATTCTATTTTTCTTTTGAAAAAAAAAAATTTTTTTTTTTTGGATAAATGAAGCACATTAAAGACAGTGCCATCACTTTATAACTATCAAACTTTTCCTTGGAATGAAATTTGATAGCTAAAACAGCTGTTAGATTACCCAGGTGAATTTTGTATGTAACAAGGAATAGAGTGATGAAAATATGTATTTCTTTTTTGGATGTTTTAGTCATTTCAATAATTTCTTGTGAATTCTGATCTTTCAGAATTTTAGAGGTGACTTTAGCACTGCATTTTATCATTCGAAAGATTCAGTGATTTATACTTTTATGACACTCCCTCTGCCCCGTGCTCCCGATGGATGCATTTTTTGTTTGCTAGCTTTTTAAGAAAAGGAAAACAAGATGAAGTGGAGTTTGCAGCTACAAGATTATCCTGTTCGAGTCTTCATGTTGCTGTTGGAACATCTGTCAATGCTGATATGATAAAAGGACATTATAACTTGTACACTATATTGTTATTACCCTTACTCATGAAAGTGAATGTGAGAGTGACTTTTCCTAGCACTGTCAGATTACAGGAAACTCTTTAGGGAGGAAAAATTTAGTAAAGCGTGTTGTTATATACTATTTTGGTGGGAAGGGGGTGGTTGGGGAGAATGGGAGGGAGGTGTTGGGGCTATTCTGTAAAAAAATAACCTGAGTTTTATATTTAGGGATTTTTTTTCATGTGTGATTCAGCCCATCGCCTATTTTTAGTGTCAGGCATTGCTTTATAATAGAATATATTCCAGTTTTTAAAAGTAGTCACTTGTTTGAATACAGTGCTACATTTGCCCTCACTTATGTGCTTTTTGTGGTTTTTCATTTAAAACACCTTATTCACGTGTTCTAAAGTGGGCTTCTTGTTTTGGGGCCTAAAAGAATTAAGGGTTGGATGGTACTTTAAATTTTACGCCAGCCTTTTTCTCTGTGTCACAATCTTCTAAAAACCATGTGGAATTAGGAACCTTAAGTGAATGAGTTTTTAAAATGAAACTTTGGCATAGAGTAGGCTGCCATGTTAAGTATGTTATAATGTAGCTTTTTTTGTAGATAAACTTGTGTTCCGATGGCCCAGTCTTCAGCAGTTTGCCCAGGCTTTTTAATGATGACTGTCACTTCATCAGCATCAACAGTTATTTTTCAAAAGTGAAGATTTGATGCTAGCCTCCCCTCACCACCTTTTTTTTTTTTTTTTTTAAACCTAATGCTGCCTCTTGGATCAACTCTATAAAATGTAGAGTTCTTTGCCCCAGTCTTAGAATTTAGATGCCCAGGGATTTTGGGCTCATTCTCTGTAATTGACCTGGATAATATATAATAATATTGGAAACAGTCATTTTTTGGAGCACCATTTCAGATTACAATTTTGTGAATAAAGAAACCTAAGTAATTGATTGTTTTTTCTTCACTACTGCTTTGATACATTGTGCTTATATACATTGAGTTTATTCAAAAAATGCAACTCTCATCATGTAATTTTCCTATTTTAATTCACTTGTAAGAATATGAATTTATTAGAAAGGGAATATTTGGAAATAATTTTGATCCTTCTCTCTGTGTTTATGCACTAGCCACACTGAAAGCTATTTGTTAATATGACATTTTCTAGCACTTGTGATAGCTTTGTTACTGTAAAGACTATTTTAATTTTTCAGTATTTTACATGTATTGCAACTGAGGTTAGCTTCCTTGTGTGTTCTTCCAGTTTGAAATTACATTTTGTGATTTAGATATTTATTCATGGCATGGCCAGATGTGATATTTGACCATAAGCAACTCCTATACATACCCTAAAGAACAGTAGGTATTGACTCTTTAAGAGTTTACACATCATGCTGCTTTTGTTTTGTTTTTGTTTATTTTCCTGATTCAGTTTTATACAAAAGGTACATTAATTATTTTTTAAAACTTGACTATTTAATCCTCTGTTTTTAAAAAATTAGTGTGACTTTTGAACAACTTTTAAACATAAGCAAATTGTTATTTTGAAGGAAAGGAGTCTTAGTCTTTTCATATTACCTACCTTATGGTCTCTATTTCCCCACTTCTCTAGAAAATGCTTCTATCCTTAGTTTGCATTACACTTTCTTGGCCCCAGTTGTAGAAGACTAGTATATTGGATAAAATTTTAAAACAAACAAGAAAACCTCCCTAGCAAAATGGATTTATAGCTTTATATTCAAATGAGAAAACTTACTTCTGAGAAGGAAATTTTCTTCTAGAATAAATAATTCAGGTTTTTCTCAGAATTTTGAGTTCTATAGACAAGTATTTTTCTGTGTGGATTGGATTGCTAGTAATAAACATGATTTAATATTTACATGGAATGGAATCCTTTCATCTTAGAAGAGTGACTACATATATGTTCACAATAAAATGGTCTAGACTGTCACTTAAAAGAAACATCAGAACTGAAGGCCCATCTACAATAAGTACCTACAATGTATCCACAGTGTTAGTGAATTTGTTAAGAGCAGGAGTTCTTAGTGTTGCCTCTGTAGTTTACTTTGAAGGCACTTGAAATTTGTGAAAATATTCTTTGGCCCAGCCAGAAGATAAGAATAAAGATGGGAATTCTAAATTAGTTTTAAATGGTCTTATAATAGGCCCAGTTTAGCTTTTTATTTTTATTTTTAATTTTGTGTATGAACATGTAACAGTAGAAGATACTACAGATATTCCGCCTTTATGGAAAATGGTATGGAGATTCCTCAAACATTTACAGATAGATGTACTATATGACCCAGCTATTCCACTGCTGGGAATTTACCCAGAGGAATGGAAATCATCATGCTGAAGGGATACCTGTATTCCAATGTTTATTGTAGCACTATTTACAATAGCCAAGAGTTGGAACCAGCCCACTCGTCCATCATCAGATGAGAGGATAAGGAAACTGTGGTATATTTACACAATGGAATACTACTCTGCTATAAAAAAGAATGAAATACTGCCATTCACAGCAACATGGATGGACTTAGAAAAAATTATATTAAGTGAAACAAGTCAGGCACAGAAAGAGAAATACCACATGTTCTCACTTATTTGTGGGAGCTAAAAATAAATAAATATACAAACAAATGGGAGGTGGCAGAGAAGAAGACACAACAATCACAACAATTCCTTGAACTCGTTAAGACAAGTGAAGAGATATGATGTTGATGAGTGGGGAGAGGGAAGAAGAAGCAGGAAAGAGGAATTGGTAAAGATACATGAAAATCAACTACATTGTATATTGATAAATAAAAATAAAAATAAATAAATAAATAAATAATTTTTCTGAGGAAAAGAAAAAACACTCTCTGTTTGGTGAAATAAGTAGAAACATCTAAAAAGAGGGTAAGACCAAATGCACTCATAATGAATGTCACCCAAACGGGAAATGTTTGAGTGGGTAAGAAGGATGAGACATCTTGAAAGCTTACATAAGGGTAATAAGACTTTAAAGGAAAAGTAAGTAAATGTGGAAAGAGTGGGAAACTTCCAGATCAAGCTGGGATATTGGAGGAGTAGAGGGGTGGAGACCCACCTGCAGAAGAAGGTTCCTGTAGGAGGGGTGAGTACAGAAAGCCACAGGAGGGCCAGGTCACAGAAATCTTGGAATGCTAGGAAGAGCCTTTTAGCGGGAGCCCCATATTTAGTAGTGAGCAATTAGAGAGAACCAGGAGCAGTTGAGGGGAGAATGCGCAAATAAAATAGTCTTAAGAAGGTTTCTGCAACTGATATTATAGGAGTTATAGTTGTGATTTTTTCCCTACCCACAGCCGTCTTCTTAGGAAATGACCCTTATATTGTAACTCCTGATTCAGTGGCAGGATTACACAGTGTATTAGTCTGTTTCTGTTGCTTATAATAAAATACTGGAAACTAGGTGACTTGTTTTTCTAAAAAAATGAAATTTAATGCTTACAGTTTCTAGGCTGGGAAGTCCAAAGTCCATCTGGTGGTGGCGACAGTGACCCAGGGGTCTCATATTGCAAGAAAGTGGAAGCAGAGAGAGCAGAGAGAAAGAGACAGACTTTTCATGCTCCCCTTTTAAAGTTCCCCCAACCACACCTATAGCCACCATTTTTAATCCATTCACTATAGCATGGTCCTATATTCTAATCACCCCCACCTTTCAATTACCCCTTTCAAGGCCCCACCTTTCAATTACCATGATAAGATCTCCCACCCTCAACAGTTACAGTGGGGATTAAGCCTCAGTGAGTTTGCAGGGGCATCTAATCTACAGCACACAGCACATTACCCCTCAGGGACACGTTCCCTTCATTTGCCCACACAACCTCAAATGATTGCACCAGTGTGGCCACTTGATAAATGAAGTAAGCAATATAGAGATTGTAGTTAGTGAGTGTAATGTGGTGATATGTCAAAGTTAGGGCTCAGTTCAAACTTCTCAAAGCCGGTCTGCAGAGGAGATGCAGCAGATACACTCTCATGCAGCTGAAGAACAGAGGAGATGAATGTCCATGGAACCTCAGAGAGAGCCAAACAGACTAGCGTCTTGACTATTGTACAGTTCTCAAGTGGCCTGGCTGCATTCTTTTTCATAATATTACTTTGCCCTTCTTTTCAGTAAATTCCCTTTCTGTTCAAACTGCCTTGAGAGCATTCCTGTTCCTTGTAACCAAACAAGCTTGGACTTGAATAAATATTAACAATGAAGTAGAAAAAGGATAGGGGCTAGAGTAGCGATGCTCAAAGATGGACCATGGACCCCTACACCAGAATTACCTGAATTTATTGTTAAAAGTGAGCTCCCAGAATTTTCTCTGGACTCCCTCAATTCAAACATAAAGAACTAGGTTTTGTTAATGTGCATTATTTTTAGTATGTATCCATTAGAAACCACTTCCTGCACACTTAAGTATCAGAAACACTGGTCTCAACACAGAGGGACCTGATCGGAGACAGATCTGTCCAGACTTAAGGAAAGGAAAGTGGGAATGAAGAAGTAGAACACCACATAAATACAGCAGAGCAACTTAGTCAGCATCTTAAAGGAAGCCAACAGCAGTTGGATGGAGGATTCATTCTCCTCCGTGATGGTGGGTGTAAGCAGTGAGAGATGGTGGGAGCCAGCAGTAGCTCCCCAGTGGTTAGAGAACTGGCCATGGCACTGATGGTGAGGTTGATGCAATAGAAGGAACACAGTTATAAAGGAGTGTAGCTCTGAGGCCAGTCCCATGGCACATCCCAATACTGGCCCTTACTGGCTGTGCTTGAAAAGATACATGAACTCTGTAAGCCTCACTTTGCTCACCTGCAGAATGGGGACAGTAACAGGACTAACCTCTTTAGGATTTTGAGAGGATTGATTGAGGTTAGACATGTAATGTACTTCTCATAATTTGTGGCCCATGATGATAAGCAATCAGTAGGTGTGAGCCATGCCTCAGAAGAATTTTTATATTAACTTATCTGTTTCTCTCTGGTGAATATTCTTAAGCAAATATTCGACTCTGAACTCCGTTGCCTCGAGGGAGTTCGTGGAAGGCTGTCAAGAAGAGTTGTCTGCAAGATATTTTCTTCCTAGTTTTGTTTCCAAAGTTCAGGTCATTAGGAGATTGTTTGATGTATCCTGGAGGGTGAGAAGAGAGAAAATGTGATTGAGGATAAAACAGAAGAGAAATTTTGGATGACCTTGGAGGAAATAAAGACCTGGGGCTTACAAAATGTCCTGGGGCCCACATCTTTCTATGGGTAGTTCCCAGGTTGGTGGTAGGACCATAGAAGGGAAAAGCTGTGTTTCCCACACTCAGTGGTGATTTCCCATTCACCAGGCATGGCCCCAAACTGCTAGAACTAAAAGGATCAAATCGAATGTGATAGTAAGTTTTCTTGGCAAGGCTTTGGGAAGGGAGCCCCAGGAATGACTGGCTGAATTTCCCATTAGCAGAGCAGGGTATGGGATTCCATGTTAAGTTTATCTAAAGAAAATAAATGAGCCCTTTTGGCACTACTCAGATGAGGGACTGAAAGGCACACCCACCAGGAATAACTTTGCTCTTTACAAACCATATGACAGGATTGTGATTCCTGACCTGGCTGTAACTGGTGAAATAGTTGAGAGAAATAAATGAGAATATGTATAAATGGGCTTTGTTGGATTCCAAGCATGACAGGAGTGTCAGCAGTCACTGTGATTATTGGACAGCATGGGACAGGTAGATGTTGATTTTTTAATATATACATTTCAGCTGATGAGGAGTCATCCAGATAAGGATATTCTGTAAGAATTCAAAATTACATGTTTGTCATGTCAGGAAAGAAAGTTTAATTGGAAGAGAGAGAAAATCAAAGAATCCTCATAGAGCCATCCTCTCAGTAGGTGTGAGCCATGCCTCAGAAGAATTTTTATATTAACTTATCTGTTTCTCTCTGGTAAATATTCTTAAGCAAATATTCGACTCTGAGCTCCATTGCCTCAAGGGAGTACGTGGAAGGCTGTCAAGAAGAGTTGTCTGCAAGATATTTTCTTCCTAGTTTTGTTTCTAAAGTTCAGGTCACTAAGGAAATTGATGTATCCTGGATGGTGAAAAGAGAGAAAATGTGACTGAGGATAAAACAGAAGAGAAATTTTGGATGACCTTGGAGGAAATAAAGACCTGGGCTTACAAAACCTCCTGGGGCCCACATCTTTCTATGGGTAGTTCCCAGGTTGGTGATAGGACCATAGAAGGGAAAAGCTGTGTTTCCCACACTCAGTGGTGATTTCCCGTTCACCAGGCATGGACCCAAACTGCTAGAACTAAAAGGATCAAATCAAATGTTATAGTAAGTTTTCTTGGCAAGGCTTTGGGAAGGGAGCCCCAGGAATGACTGGCTGAATTTCCTATTAGCAGGGCAGGGTGTGGGATTCCATGTTAAGTTTATCTAAAGAAGATAAATGAGCCCTTTTGGCACTACTCAGATGAGAGACTGAAAGGCACACCCACCAGGAATAACTTTGCTCTTTACAAACCATATGACAGGATTGTAATTCCTGACCTGGCTGTAACTGATGAAATAGTTGAGAGAAATAAATGAGAATATGTATAAATGGGCTTTGTTGGATTCCAAGCATGACAGGAGTGTCAGCAGTCACTGTGATTATTGGACAGCATGGGGCAGGTAGATGTTGATTTTTTAATATATACATTTCAGCTGATGAGGAGTCATCCAGATAAGGATATTCTGTTTGTTTTGGGGTTTTTTTTGTTTGTTTGTTTGTTTTTTTCCTTTTTTACTGACCGGTAACGGGATCGCAACCCTCGGTGTCGCGCCCATACTGGGGACCGGCAACGGAATCACAACCGTAATAACTTCGTATAGCA
>NW_007727087.1:442698-481722 GCF_000696425.1 Galeopterus variegatus
CCACATGGGATCCAACCCCTCGGCGGGAGCGCCGCCGCACTCCCAAGCGGCGCACTCTCCAGTGTGCCACCGGGCTGGCCCAGATAAGGATATTCTGTAAGAATTCAAAATTACATGTTTGTCATGTCAGGAAAGAAAGTGTAATTGGAAGAGAGAGAAAATCAAAGAATCCTCATAGAGCCATCCTCCTGTCTAGTTAAGTCCACACCATTTTAGAAATAGACAAACCTGCATTTAAATCCACTAGGTGAGACTGTAACCTCCATAGGGATAGGGGACTCTGCCTGTGTGTTCATTGTTGTATTCCAAGTGCCTTGAGCAGTATCTGGCATACGGGAGGCATGCAAAAGATATGTCTTGATGGAATAAATGCAGTTTTGGCTCCACTATCTTATTACCCTGTGTCCTTGAGCAAGTTACCAAATCTCATTTCTCTAAATCTCAGTTAACATAGAGATAATAATAGTCAATAACTCACAGCATCATTTGAAAATTAAATGAAATTAAACTTTCTTTGTCAAAATGGCCCAAGGATACTTGCGGCTTACACGTTTTTCTGTTTTGAACATTGGGCTTTGGGATGAGATTTTATTGAATGGAAAAAAAAAAAATGGAAAACCAGGAACACTTGGCACCATCCCAGTGTGGGACCCAGTGGCTGTTGTTTCTGTTGTGGCTGGTGTTGCCATTAGGGTGGGAGGCAAAACAATGAAGAGTGGTGAGGACATGGGACTTTTGAAATTAATTATGGGTTGAAATGCATAGTGTCTTGTTTCTTTGTGTAAAGAATAGCAAACAATGTCCAAATGTAGTGTGAATACAGCATTGAGAGGAAATGACAATTAAAAATTTTTCCCAAATGCTTAGTGAATATGAAGAGAAAGAAAACAAGCTGAAGAAAGATATACTAATTGGGAAAATTTTACAGAATTATTGATGTAATTCTACTGAGATAAAAACACATCTTTTCTTGGTTTTTGTAATGATGTAAAAGTTAACCTGGAAAAAAAATGACTTAGACTATTTAATGATCGGTCATATGGCTACCTTTCTGGGCTGCAGTCTCCCCCATTTGGCTTTAAAAATTGCTAATAGCTCCTGCCTTTCTCTCATCTCAGTGAGGGTTGATCATGTACCATGCGGCATGCTGAGCACACATCATCATTACCATCTAGACTAATTTTCTTTCTGATTTGACCAAGCAGTATTGAGGAGCTCATTTCCCTGGGCTCCAATTTATTTCATCTGCTAAGCCGTTACACTCAGGCTCAGATTTTTTCTGGTGCCCTTTTGGATAGGAACAAGAGATACAGGCACGATAAAGAGAAGGCAGAAGTTTTGAAGTTTGTAGAGAGTGGGTGCCTGAGGAACTAAAGCTCCAAAGTTCTAGCATGATCTATACAGCCAATTTCTTTAGTCATTTTGTTTTGAAAGAATAATATTTAGGAGAATGACCCTAATAAGTGATTGCAATAAGTCTACACTTGCAAAATGATACAGATCAGCATATTTGGGGTGAACTTTGTAGATTTTGTTATAAATTTGACAGGTATAACTTATAAAACATAACAAAATACTAAAGTACGACTTCATTGATGCCTTCGTCTTGTTCCAAACAGCTGTACAGAATGTCATTAGTTCCTAATTTTTAATTAAAATGGAAAAAGTTGTCAAATATTTGAGTGTTTCTTTTTCTCCCAAGAGTATGGAAATTCCACTGGAAATAAAGACACATGAATTGAGTCTAATTCCCTGCTAGTGGGCAAAGAATTCACTTCACTTTAGTATGAGAGGAATGTACATAGGAAAGTGGGATACAGATAATTGAGACTATTAAAATAAACATAAGGTAGGTATACATGCAGACTTTTGGAGTGGAAGGGTTGGTTACGCTGGAGAGACGAGTAGCTATAGCCTTTCATGAGTGAGGGTTCCCCACATGCACTGTGTTCTTTATCAGGCAAAGATAGTCCCTACCAAACCATGCCTTGGCATTGAGGGATTCAGGAGAGTAAATATCCCAGCCTCTTTCCTTCCACCCTGCCATCTCCTGCCTCCTATTGACTAATTGCAGCAAGAAGCCCTAGCACAGGAGCCAGACTGATGTTCATACTCATCAGCTCTCCTGGGGCAGAGAGCAGCGTGAAGATAGAAGATAGATCTGGGTTTGTCTTCTTAAAAGACCTTAAATGCATTTTTACCTGCCTTCTATTTATTTAAGCATGTCTAGTCTAACAGCTAAGTTCAAATATTTGTCTCTCTGAAAATCTATAAGTATAAACATAATTATTTAAAGTCTATTAAAAGAGTATTTCTGACTTAATACCTGTTCTTTCATGACTAGAAAGTACCATTTATCAGTACATTATTTTGTAAACTGCTTTTCATTCTAGGTTTAAATTAACTGAAATCTCTGATGCCATGAGATTAAGGATTCCTCGCAATAGGAACATTAGTTTTCGGAATAACCAAATTACTTATGGAACTAGAGATAACACTTTTAATCCTGACATTCCTCAAGTTTGTTTCTGTTTACTTACCCAGATAAAAATATATTGGCTTGTGAAATGGTTTTATGATTCTGAAGAAAACATTTGTATTAGCTCATCAAGAAATTGGAGTTTTGGTGTTTTATAGATGCATGGAATATTAGAATTGAATACGTAGCTTGGTGAAGCTCTGTGGTACAAAGGAGTGAGGCATTTTTAGATTGTGGTGTTTGTTCGAGTCCTTCAGTGGTTCAGCAATATTGAGTCTTAGTGTGTGCAGGCTTTGCTCTGAGCAGTGAGCTGTGATTATGACCAATACAGACAAGCCGCTGCCCCAGGTGTGTGATTCCACCTTGAAGCAATATTGAGTCTTAGTGTGTGCAGGCTTTGCTCTGAGCAGTGAGCTGTGATTATGACCAAGACAGACAAGCCGCTGCCCCAGGTGTGTGATTCCACCTTGAAGTCCTCCCCTTCCTCTATTTGCTGTGCTAGAAATGTAGTTATTCTCTTCTCAGGTGCACGTCCTCGCTAGCACACAAGGCACAGTGACGCACGACTGTGAGAGTAGGCAAACCAGATCTCTCGGGTGTCTAGTGAGGAAGAATGGTGGAGCACAATTCAGTCTTAATCACCCTCTTCTTTGGAGTGGATCTGCCTTTATTTTCCCACACTAAACTCAGAGTGAATTTTACAACATAAAAATTCCCATTTCTTTAGTTCTGGAAAATTCTCAGCCATTTCCCCATTGACTGTTGCCTTTTCCTTAAGCTCCTCTTGTGGAACCCCAGTTAGAACTTTTCATGCTATTTTCAGTTGTCTCTTAACTTTGCTTTCATAATTATTCTTTCTTTCTTCTTAACTCCTTCTGTCACTATCAGTCTTCAGCTTAATTCTATCACTTTTTTTTTAATATTTGTATGTTTCAGGTCTAGGAGTTCTGCTTGTTATTTTTCACATCTGGCTGATCTTTTTTCTTTATCCACTATTGCATAATAGATTCAGTGCCTTCTTTAATAAATCTGGACATTTTAAACATAATTATTTTAAGATCCATTTCAGTTCAGTGCAGTATAGCTCATCTCCCACTGATCGGGTCTGCTGACTTTCTCTCTTGTTAGCGGGGTTCTTCGTGTGCTTTATAACTTTTGTCTCTCTGCTCATCTTTTGTAGATGCCACCTTTATGTTCTGGCCACTTTATAACTCTTTTCTGCACAATTACATTTCCAAAGTTTGTTCCTTCAGCCTAGACACTTTTCTTCTCCATCCCTGTATTGTGGTTGTGTCTATAAAATACAAATTAGCCTAGAAATATTCTGTTCTCTCTGTTTTAGTACATTTACTATTTAAATCCAGAGCACAAGTGAGTGGGAAAATGCAGTCTTTGTCTTTCTATTTCTTTCTTGACTTTTCCACCTTTTAAAAAAATGATCTAGCTTTATATAAACATTTTTTAGCAAAATTTTACAGAAGGTAATCGAATACTTATAGAATGACACTGCTTTGGTTCTTTATGTTTAAGCTATATATTTATTCAATTCTTTAAATAAAGCTATTTAAGAAGTTTATATAATCAATTTTAACTAACTAGTACCATGTTCAGATTTAGCACAGATTTTCTCTGTGTCTAAATATTTCTAATACCTCTCAGCAACTAAGATCTAAAAATAAGTCTCTCATTCTGATACGTGGGGACTTTTGAAAGTACTTCAAAACATCCTGCTATCAAGAACATTCAAGGACTTTCTATAAATGAATTTATAAAAGAAATTCTATATGCCAATTACAAATTTTTGTTTCTTCTTTAAATTAGTCTCCTAAGGAACATTTTCTTTGGCAACTTATATTGAAATAACTGATGTATCAGAAAAAGAAGGTTAGCCAGTTAGCTCAGTTGGTTAGAGCAAAGCCTTGTAACTTCAAAGTCAAGGGTTTGGATCCCCATACCAGCCAGCTGCCAAAAAAAAAAAAAGACTGACTGATAACTTGGAACCTAACAAGAGATGAAAGTTTAGAAAGGATAATCCTACTTGGTTGCATAACTCCTTTATGACTCTAATGTCTCATCTGTTAAGTGAGGATTATTATAGCTCATATTGATGTGATTTTTTTTCCCCAGTCTGCTATATCCAGGCCACAAATTTTCAGGATGTCTATAACGTCTTATTATAATTATTGATTATGTGTCATTCTTAGTCAATAATTAGACAATGCTCTCAAGGGCAGGGAAAGTATCTTATTATTTTGGAGTCATCTAAATCTAATAATACCTACAGTGTTTAATATTGGTCAATTTAGAACATATACAAGCCTTTAGTATCCATTAATAGTTTGCTTGACCATGGCTTTATAAAAGAAATCATGGATTCACTTCAGTCCTTATCGTTTGGGTTCTCATCCTCCTTTTGAGATTTTTATAAAAACTAATAATTCTTTTCCAGTAGAAATACACCTAAATACATACATAAAAACAGCATTTTGCATGGATTTAAGGGGGCCTATAAGTCCATATACATATATATGGAAAATACTGATCTAGTGCTACATTAGTTTGATAATGTGGGATCATTATTGAAAAACCTGAGATTTATATTGTGCTACTGTTTCTTTAAGAGAGAATTTTATAGTTGCGCATAAAAACAAAACCATTAGTTTGATAATGTGGGATCATTATTGAAAAACCTGAGATTTATATTGTGCTACTGTTTTTTTAAGAGAGAATTTTATAGTTGCGCATAAAAACAAAACAAACAAACAAAAAAAAAAAACGGTAACTTCTGGTCACCCTCTGTAGCCCATAAACATATTTTGTTTAATCGATTTTAAAAATCAAGTGAACCCTAAAATTGAGGCATTTCACATTAAAATCAGGGCTCTGCTTTCTTTAAAAAAACAAAACCAAAAAGATCTTTAAACACCAGGTCCACTTTCCCCCAGTCAGCCAGAGGTAAGTAGGAGCTCCCTTAATAAGAAGGACCTTTGCTGCCCCACTGGCCACTATCTTCCAAGTCTTTATTATCTCCAAGACACTGAGAAAGCACTGAGGATCAATTGCATGCTTCGTTGTGCTCAGACTACTATTTACATATATAAATTATAAAAACGATTTTCTATTTCTATGTTTTGTTATCAATAGTGGGAAAAATGAAAGCCAGAACAAGGTCACATATTGCAAAGAGAGAACCTATTTCTTTACACCAGTAAAAAATATGCCTTTACTTTGAATATGTACCCAGGGTGTTTTGCATATTTATGTTAACTGTCCCCCCCTTGCTTTAGATGATCAAATGGAAATACCTGGCTTTATTCCTATGAAAGGAATAGTTGTACTTTTCATGAGCCATTTGTTTGCATGTTTTGTTGGTGGTGGTTTTGTTTTAGTTTTTACTTCACAGACAATCTCGACTTTCTAGCAAAGCATAGCAAAACTTTATAGCATAAATTGGAGGTGGTTAGGAAACATGCCTTTTATCTTTTCCTACTCTTATCTTTTAGTTCACTTTCTATCAAATATTATCACTAAATTATTTTTATATATTTTGTACTATATATGCATATGTATTTGTAATAAGTCTAAGATCATTTTACATGGTTCAGAAAAATGAAATATAAGTAAAATATTTTATCATATTTGTACTTAAAATTGACACTTTTAACTGCTTTCTTTTTCTCTGCTGCAGCTCTGTGTGCACAGGTAGTCGTGTTGACATTTGGCCATCACCGTAGGACAATCTAGTGGCCAGCTGGCTTTTTAATGGTCTTTTCTCTGACAGTTCCCTTTCTTCACAGAGGAAACTTCAGCTCTCCAATGGACTTCATGCATGGCTGCCAGCATTCTGGAGTGGAGCTTGGCCTTGGTTGGTTAGGGCTTGAGAAAAGGGAGCAGCCTATTCTGCCATATGCAAATTTCCCCTTCATTCTCCCATTTATAGATGTATAGTCTGGTCAGAAACAGCACTTGAATTTATCTGGTTCATATGTTTACTTATTTATTATCTCTCTCCTCCTGGAGTCCCTTTTCTATATTTTTACTGCTGTGACACAGAGCCTAATGCAGCACCCAGCACATAGTAGGTCCTCAGTAAGTATTTGTTGAATAAACAAAAAAATAAATTACAGTACCCACTGTAATAAAAAGCACTTAATGAGAAGGGCAGTACAGTTATTTTGTCAAGCTTTGCATGTTTTATGCCTCCTATCCACCAGGTACGGTACTGGAATAATGGAGGAGAGGAGGAATCATCAGGCAAAGTGAAAGTGGAAGGAAACCAGACATCAGCCAGACTCCAGGGCCTGAAGAGCAACCTGGCATACTACACAGCTGTCCGGGCTTACAACAGCGCTGGTGCTGGTCCCTTTAGCGCCACAGTGAATGCAACCACCAAGAAAACCCGTACGTATATTCCAATTGTTTGAATGGCAAAGAAAATAGTTTGCATTAAAAGTGATAGCCTTCTTTATCATTTTAAATAGAAGACCTGAGTCATTAATCTCACTGAATGATATAAATCCAACTTCAAACCCTTGGAAACTCAGAGCCACACATATCCTTGTCTTCGTGAGATCCCTAAATCTTCAGGTAGAGACTCTGGGTGAACATGAATATGAACCTTTTGAAAAATCTTAGTGTGGGGTGTTCAGTTAAATCTATCCACTTTTCTTTTACAATGTGATCAGCTTAGTTGGGTTTACTTTCATGTATTTTTAGTTCCCCAAAGCTTGAGGATTTCCGGTAAGCATGAATAAGTTAAAGTGAATGGCCAGAGAATCAGGAGTGATTTTTCTTCTTCTTTACTTTTCTTTTCCCTACATTATTCAAAAGATGGCAATGTACATTAAAAGGTTATCATCAGAAGACCATGGTACACATGAACATTGATGCTTTAAGAAAATCTAACCAGAGATGTCAGTGTTGCCTTCAAAGCTGGGTTTTTTGTTAGCTGTGTATTCACAGGTAAATTTACAAGCACCAATTATGAATTATAATTAAATTAGTCTACAAGAAAGCCAGTGATTTACAATTTTGGAGTGTCCAAAAATATTTCAGTTAAACTGATAGCACAAGTATATACTTAATCATTGTATCATTTTGCTCCTTTCTCACAATGCAACCATTTGAGTGGCTGTTGTCATTGTCATCACAGCTAGTAGTGATTGAAAACTTCCTATGTCCCAAGTATTTTATGCTCATTCCCATATTTAATCCTCATAACTACCTCCAAGTGGTAGGTACCATTATTATTTCTATTTTAAAGGTGAGGAAAGCGGGACATAAAGGGATTAGGTAACTTTAGCACAATGATACTTTTACCTGCAGAAAATTGTTTTCTTAATTTATTTTCAAAATGTATTAATTCAGTAAAAATGTTTGCTTAACAGGCTTTATGTAGGAATGAGACAATCATTATGCTTGATTACCAGTTTCACTGATGCATTTCTGTTCCCATATATCATTTTCCAGTTTGTTTGAAAACATACATCTGTTGGCTAAAATTGCTAAGAACTCTTATAATATAAAATTGAATATGATTGGCTAGCATTTTTGTGGATAACCTAAAAAGAGAGTCATTATAAATCAATAGAAATATCATCATAACATACAATGAATGAAATAAAACTTTAAAAAGAAGCACAACCCCTTTATAATTTAAAGATAGCATGTAAATACCCAATCTAAAGTCGAAATTTGCACATGACAGTGATGATTATAATTATGTTATTAATGGCTAACACTTACTGAGAAATTTCCAGTCGTGGTTCTAAGCACTTTTCATATGTTGATTCTTAATTCTCACAGCAACATTATGAGTTGGAAGCTATAGAGATCCTCACTTTAGAGATGAGGAAGCTGAGGCAGGTGGAGGTTATATAACTTTACTGAGTTCAAGTAAATATCAGGTAAGTGTCCTCATCCAGACATAGTGTTAAACACTGTGTTATTCCCTCCTTCAATCATGTAATTAGAATATTCATTACTCATTTAACACCAGTATTGACTGTGATTTTGCTCCGTGCCTAGGAACTGGGTAAGGTGATCAAAGATAGCCAGGACTCCTCTGCTCAATAACTGAATATAATCTCTCAAAAATAATGCACTCATCACTGCAATTCAGCTGGAATCTGCATTTGATCTGTACGTGTTATTAGAGAAAAGTTTTCTGCATTGGGTGGGAAATTTATACAGATAATTAAAACCCCTAATCATCCTAAAATAGTATTTAAAGAACATGTTAATTTTAAAATTTTATGTTAATTTTTCTAACGAAATAATGCACTCATCACTGCAATTCAGCTGGAATCTGCATTTGATCTGTACGTGTTATTAGGGAAAAGTTTTCTGCATTGGGTGGGAAATTTATACAGATAATTAAAACCCCTAATCATCCTAAAATTGTATTTAAAGAACATGTTAATTTTAAAATTTTATGTTAATTTTTCTAACATCTGCCAAAATACAAATAAAACAGATTCTTTTTAAAGCTATTTATAATATTGTTATTGGTAATTCTTAACAGTCATCCAACCTCTGACATGGTTTAGCTTAAATCCTGTTTAAGAATTTTGGTAAGGTTCTTGTGATTATCACTATGAAGAGAATTAGCCATATGCCTCAGGCATAAAGAACTAAAATAACATTTTTGATTACTTGCTTGCTATCTGTCTTCCCCTCTGGCTTGTAAGATTTATGGGGAAAGAGTTCTTTTTTGTCTTATTCACCCAGCCCCAGTACCCAGCACAAACCCAGCACATGGGAGCCACTCCTTAAATGTTGAATAGATGGCTGAATTTATGATTGAAACCTAAAGAAGCAGGCCAGCCTGAAGTACTATTATTAATCAAAAGTACTTCCTCTTGACTTCTCATTGTGAATTCAAAACACATACTTTACCGTCTTTCTTAAAATATGCAGGTTTCATACAGTCATAATCATGGAACTCTGTATGCAAGGCTTCATGTCAATATAGATCTTGGGTGATATTTCTGATTAATGTAAAATAACATAAGGATTCTCGAATTAAGTACTCTAGCTTCCATTAAACACTTAATTTTTGATATCCAAATACTTGTGTGTTTTAAAAGCATTTTTAAGTTAAACACTAATTAGCCTCTTTAAATAATCTAAGATGGGTTTCTGTCACTTGCAACCTGAAGAGAGATAAGTCTTAATAGTGTCTTCCATCTAAAGGGACTGATGAGGGAAATTTGCAGATGACTTAAAAATGATGAAATTGGTTGGTTTCTAAAAGAAACATATTGAGAGTTTTATGTTCAGAGTTTGCAAGGAAGAATCTGCAGAACAAATATTCTGCTTTGTATGACTGAAAAGTCAAGTGGTAATTCTGGCTTTCAGTATGGATGGACCCAGGCAGCCAACATCCTCAAGAATCCTCTAATATTGCAAACTGAGTATTTCTAAAACTGAGTTCTTGACTGCTCCTTCCACGCTATTTAAAACCCATCTTTTCTGCAATATTCCCTATGTCAGTAAACTCAACTCTGTTACTGCAGTTCCTAATGCCGAAAATCTTGGTGTCACCCTTGACTCTTCTTGTTCTTTCGTACTGTACAACAGATCCAGAATCTGATTTCTAAATTTATCAAGAATCTGCCACTTCTTTCTGCATTCACTGCCACCACCCTGGGGCCAGCTGCCTCCATCTCTCCCGTGGATTAGAGAAATGGCCCCTCACATTCAGCCCGTTTCCGCCCTTGCCTCCTGTAAGCCAGAGTGACACTGGTGATATCACTACCCTGCTCAGAACCTCCAGTCACTTTCCATCCCACTCCAGATAAGTGATCTTTGAAATATTCCGCAAGGCCTTATACAATCCATCCCCCAACTCCTGCTCTGACTCATTTCCTGCTATTTTCCACCTTGCTCATTCCACTTTGATATCAGGATTTCTACATTTGCTGTTTTCTCTGCCTAGAAAACTCTTCCTCCAGATATCCATGTAACGTACTCTCCTGTCTCTTGCAGATCTTCACTCAAATATAACCTCAGTGTCACCTGGCCATCATATTGAAAAGAGCATCCTCTCCTCTGCTGACACTCCCTATCTCCTTCCCAACTTTATTCTTGTGCATAACACCGAGACCCCCTGACACATACTAGGTCTTAAATGCATTTACCTTATTGTTGTCTCCCCAGCCAGCCTTGACTGGAGTGTCAGCTCCTTTGGGGCAGAGATTTTGCCTGGTTTGATCATTGCTCCATCCTCAGAGCTCTATTTCCAATGCCTAAGTAATCATAGTTGGTGCCCAATAAATAGCAGTTGAACAAACAGTGACTCTTCCCATCTCTTGTCTTTGCTGCATATAGCATTGCTCTAACCAGGTTCCCAGGGTGGCACTATTGCCATAGCCTCTTCAAGGACTGTTTTCTATCAGCCAAACACTCTGGGAAAGTGGGAAACTTCTTTCTGATTATTCCGCTCAGAGACAAGTAGGCTTCTTATTAGCTCATCTTGGTTAATGTCCATCCCTGAACCAATTGTTGTGGACAGTTGTTAGAGAAACTTTTTTGGCCTGGCCTGGATCACATGCCCGGACTCCCCCTAAACAAGGAGATCCTATCTTTTTATACTTTCATTAGTTATTGTACATGTGTAGTCATTTGGGAAAATAGAATATTATTGAACGGTACAATCAGTTTTGCATTTGAGTGTTTGCTTTTCCAAATAAAATGCTCATCTGTGTAAGATGAGCCAAAATCAGTTGCCTGAACTTAAGAAAACCAAACAATGTGTCTGCAGGGAATGAAAAGGAAATATGACTAAGATGAGCACAAAAAGAATATGAGTCTGAATATTTCAGAGGTTTTTGACAAGGTGACTATTTCTGCCTCAAACACATAATTTGGAAGTTCATATACACAACTTATGTATTATACACAACTAAAGTTTCATATACAGAACTTAATTATATAAATGACCACTCTGCATTTGGGCTCAGGATACAGATTAATGTAAGGTTTCCTAAATTTTATATGTGATCCACCTTCTCAATTTTTGCCATTTTCATCAGCCTCCCCTACTAATATGTACCTAATATTTTTTTCTTAAGGATTGAGTTACTATTTTTACTTGAGTAAATTTAAAAAGAAAATGAAACTAACTTTCTATCTGAGAGATGGAGAACAAGTATCATTGCCATAATAGATGTTAACAAAATAAATTTAACAATAATAATAAATACAGTGAAACGTAGGCCAGCCTCCTTTATAAATACCAGCAACATACTCTTTCCTATAGAACCCTTTGAATCTGCCCCCTCTTTGTTTGTGATGTTAGTATTGAGGGGATGTTAAACACCTAGTAGTAACCCCCAAATCCAGCTTTCTTTTTAAAGTAATGAGAAGACTAAATGGGAATTTCTCTCTAGGTGACTGAATGTTACTTTTTGACTTTTCTGAGTATCACAACCCATAGATGCACATGACCTAATCATATTTGTGTATGATATATTACAAATCACACATGCAAGAATGGAATGCACTGTTTATTAATGTACGGTTCTCAGATTTAGGATTGTTTTTTCCCTGCCTATGGGCTTTAGCAAAGTTATTACTGATTTTGTAAACTCTGAAGAAAGATGACAGTATAATGTTCAAAGTAACCAGAATTCAAACAGGAAATTTTAGTTAATATTGAATCAAGTAAATCCCCTGGCCAAATGTATAATTCTTATGAACTTTATTTTTGTAAGAGCTTTGGCACTTTTTTGAATCTGTCACACTTGCCTATAAATCCTCTAGACAATCATAATATTCTGTTTATACTTTACAATCTCAAATATTTTAATTATCCAAAGAAGGATACATTTTGGTCAAGGAAATTTCCACTCATTGAAAACTAAAAGTCAAAGAAAGATCTTCCCTATCATTCTAGGTTGGCCCCAAGTCTGGTCTTTCCTTAGTTTCAGATGAGTTGAAAAGTAGATTTTTTTTTGTTGTGTTTTTAAACATTGTCATCTTTCTATGATAAGAAATTAGATCCATTTTTAATAATGTTAGTAATTCCAAAACAAAAATATCTCATTATTTTGGGGAGAAAATGGATTTTAATTATTTGATTTTTGCATGCCACTTCTAAAAAAATTTTTTTTAACTTTATTTATTAATATTACTATTTTTGTTTTACATTCTATGATGATGTTACAGAGCAGTTGAGGGAGAGGGGAAGAGGGGAAAGAAGAAAGAAATAGGGTGGGAAAAGGAGGAAGGAGGAGGTGTGGGGTTGAGGCCTGTGGCAACCCCCTCATTCCTGCATGGGGGACTGGGGGGGGTTCCAGTGGTGGCTTGGTCATTGCTGGGCTGGGTGAAGATGTCAGAGAGGTGTGGCCGTAGCCCTCAACCCCACACTGCTCCAGCTCAGGATCCCGGGGCACTTCCTGCAGTGCCTCGGTGGTCATCACTGGGCTGGTTGTGGGTGTTGGGGGAGCGTGGACAAGGCCCTTGTCCCCCCACCACCCCAGCTTGGGAGAGCCCAGGGCACTTCTTGTAGTGAATGTCATATGTTTAAACATAATTACAAATGTTGATGATCCTCCCAAGTAAAGTCCAAGCACAAAATGCACCTTCTAGTTATTGGTGGTAACAACCATTTATCATATAAGTCATCTCATTACCATCAGGTGGCCAAGAAAGAGAGTTGAGTAACATACTGAGTTTTGTATAATTAATTTCAGCAAGCATATGTTCTTAAAATTTCACATTTTGAAAGTAAATCCAACTTCCCCGTCACCACTATGGAGACATCATCATTTGAAACTCCAGACAATAATGTTCTTTATTTTAACAACCTCAGAAAACAAATTCATTGTGGAAATTTGGGGAAAAAAGAAAATTGTAGAGAAGAAAATAAAAATCACCCATAATCCTATTACTCAGAAATAATGTCATTAATATTATTTGTCTTTCTTTCCAGACTTATGTTCTGTGGAACGTTTCCCTTTGCAGAGGAGGTTATGCTGTATATTTAGTTACTTATATAGCATAATCACACTTGTGTAGTATTCCATTGAAATAAACACCACAATTTAGCCATATATTTAGACATATTTTATATTCCCAGTGTCTCAGCTTCATCTAGTCATAGTAATATCATAGTAATCACTTATTTGCAGGCAGATGTCTGCAGAATAAGTAAATTTATCAAGCTGATGTTGAGGAGTCTGAAAATCAAACACACAAAGGATTGTGATGGGTGCTTTAGGAACAATAAGAACCTTTTAATATAATATCATTTTGTTACATAATATTTAAAATTACTTAAATAATTATAGTCTGTCCATTAGTGTGGTGATATAAATCTAGTGATATGCCACCTTTCTACTAGAATTAAATTTGTTTTTACCATTTCTTCTATTTTAGCATACTATCAGCAATAGAAATTGAGTTGACTGAAGAAAAATCTGTAGGATGTGAATGTTGACAAGTGACTTCCAGAAAACTTCAAAATATAGAGCACATATCAAGTTAGATCTAAGAAACTTTGTAACTCCATCAGCCTATTCTGGGTTATGCTTCCACATAGGACGGAAGACAAAGAGTAAAATTAGAAGTCCTAGAAATATGATATCAACAATGTCTTGCCTGTTCCCACTTCGTTATGAGGCTCCATGCCTCTACAAAAGTTCACTGTGTTGCTTCAAAGCTATTTAGACTACTGATTAATAGCTATCTCAGACAGATTAGGCTAGTCCAGGCTGCAGTGTACCAAATCCCCAAACCTCAGTGGCCTAAAACTGCAAATGCTTCTTTCTTACTCATACCATATGTCCGTCACGAGTGAGATTCAGATCTGATCCATTTTGTCTTCACACCAGGACCCAGACTGAAGGAGCAGCCACTCTCTGAGACTGGCTGGTCTCAAGGCAGAGGGAAAAGTGAGAAAAACAAACCATGCTCTTCAATGGCTTTTAAAGCTGCCAGTTGGAAGAGTCCCATTTCCCTTTTCCTATATTCCACTGGTTGAAGCCAGTCCTGAGACGAAGCCTGATGTCTATTAGATGCCAATGAGCAGGGCAAGTATGTCTTTCTTCAGGCAGGGAACCACAGGTCCCATGGCCCAGCCTAACAACCAAGACAGTGAGGAAGAGAAGCACAGTCTTCCCACAGGCCAAGGGAATTAAACATAGCTGGTTTGAATCCACATAATACCTCTCACCAGTTATGTATATTATCAAGTTTTTAAAAATTTTTAATTGTAGTAAAGTATACATAACATAAAATTTACCATCTTAGCCATTTTAAAATTTACAGTTCATTAGTGTTAAATACATTGTGGTGCAACAGATCTCCAGAACTCTTTTCATCTTGCGAAACTGAAACTTTATACCCATTAAACAATTCTCCATTCCTCCCTCTGCCAGCCTCTGGCAACCACCGTTCCACTTTCTGTCTCTATGAATTTTACTCTGGATATCTTACATAAGTGGGATCATGTAGTATTTGCCTCTATATGACTGGCTTATTTCTCTTAGCATAATGTCCTCAAGGTTTATCCATGTTAGAGCATGTATCAGAATTTCATTCCTTCTTAAGGTTGAATAACATTTCATTGTATGTATATACCACATTTTGTTCATTTATTTATGTGTTAATGGACAATTAGGTTGCTTCCACACTTTGGCTATTGTGAATAATGCTAAGAACATGGGTGTACAATCTTTTTTTTTTTTTAACTTTCTGGGTCCAGATGACCTACGTACAGAAATGGGAACTAATGCAGTGCAATGTAATGAGGACTAAGTAAGTTATGTAAGAGCACATTCAGCAGTGCCTAACACATTATAGATGTTTACTAAGCATTAGTTACTAACAATAACAAAATTTTGAACATGGAAGAATGTTTATTTGTTCCAGAATTTCCCAGATGGTGTTATTCTTACCAGTGGTAGGAACAGAGATGATTTCAAGGTGGTTCACAAACATTTCTTAAAGTTTTAAATGAAGCATTGGCTTCATTTACTTTAGATAGTACCCAAATAATATAACTGGCATATCAAGCTCATTATTGCATGGATATTATTTAGGGTAAAGCTAAAATAGATGTTTATGTTTTTAAAAAATTGAGTGAATTTTTTTAAAATAGAAAAAATGACAAAAATGGTACATGGCTCAGGAAACACTGATATGATTCATAAAAAGCAGGCAGACCTGGAACAAACCTTCTATTTTTCCTTCCTTTCCCTTTTCCTATTTTTTTTTTCTTTTTGTCATTTCAAAAAGTATTCATTTGCGGCTGAACTCATTCAACTCATCTATTTTTGGATTCATGCAAGATAAACCACAGTGTTATATTTGCAGTCATGTCTTCTTCAAGAGGATTAGGTGATTCAAGCAAAATTACTCAAACTTTCTGTGACCTCCAAGCATACATCTTTTGGCAGGACAAACCATGCTGAAGTACGTTATCTGAGCTGCATCAACTCAAACCTGTCCTTTTATAGCGCTGTAGGCCTTAGGCAATCACAGGAGATGTTCTAACATTTGTGCATTCATACCATTTGGATTGAGTGACCAGAACATGGTCATTAGTACTTCAACCATAAGCAACAGCCATTATATGCTTTTTTGCTGTTAAAGCATTGCAGCTTGGACAATCTTAGCTGACCTAAACTTGTTGTTAATACCAGACCACAGAATTTTAAAGGCAACATAGAATAGTGTTAAGGAGCAGACACTAAAGAAAAGAATCTGTGGGGAAAACAGTCTTGTTTGTGTCATTAGTCATGTAAATGTATCTGAGAGTTCTTCCCATCTGTAAGTCCAGCTGTATTTCTCTCATGGCATAAGTCAGTGATGTTTAGAAGATTCTCTGGATAGCTCATCTTTCATATCATTTTCCCATTACAAATTCAGTTAACCAAATCACATTCTGTGGTTAAATCTACAAGTACAACATATTTCAGCACTGTTTGGGGCAATTATGATGCTGTTGCCAAATTAATAGTATTATGTTTGTTGTTTTGTGATTGACAAGAAAATGAATTTTCAGTGTCCCATTTGTCTGCATTACTATTGATAAATGCTTTGACGAACCCCACAATTAATAGTATTATGTTTGTTGTTTTGTGATTGACAAGAAAATGAATTTTCAGTGTCCCATCTGTCTGCATTACTATTGATAAATGCTTTGACGAACCCCACCCCTTGACCTTATCCCACTCTGCAGCATGTTTACTATTCAGTGTTCATGAGAAAGGACTAAACTATGAATCCAGGTTTATAAACCTCAGAGTTTCATTAATTCTCTAATAGAATTATTGTTAAATTTTTAGGGTATTGCATTATTTTTTTTTTTCAAAAATTGATTTAAACTTGGAAAATGAAGACTTTAAAATATAGGCTCTGTTGCAATTTGTCATGCGTGTAGTTATTACTTCATGGGAATAAATCTAAGTAATCTTATTTTTGAGTGCCTCCTATTTTGCCTATCTCATCATACAAGGCTGGCTTAAAAATTATCCACACTCTATTTCATGTGACTTTAATCTGCTTATTTGGCAATTTCTCTCAGCCTCTGCATGTGTCAAAACAGGTCCCACTGTCTGCCTTTCTTGGCTCATCAACAAACATCCCTCTAGTGGTGGATAAAGGAATTTCCTTATCTCCACTATTGACGTTTTCCAGGAGACATAAATGCAGTTAAGTGTGAGATGTCCTGAAGTATACGATGAAGACGATAAAATAAATAATCTCACATTTAATTTAAATGCCTTTTTAAAGGGAAATTTAGCTATTGCATTTTTTTTTTTTCTTATTCCCTCTATACCCCATGCATTACCGAAGAGATATACTGCTGTACTTCCACCAACCTCCCATGATGGTCATGTGTCTGCTCCATATTCAAATCTGTTTTAATTTCTCATTTTTCATTTCAAGCTCCCAGTCAGCCACCAGGAAATGTTGTTTGGAATGCTACAGAAACTAAAGTGTTACTTAATTGGGAACAAGTTAAAGCAATGGAGAATGAATCAGAAGTAACAGGATATAAAGTAAGTTGTATCATTTGCAATGCTGTATTTTCCTACTTTTGTAGTACTTTCCAAGGGAAGCTAGTTTTAAATGAATTTTGCCAACTGTTGATACGGTTTCTGTAATCTAATTTTGACACAGATATCAAGCTTTTCACAACAAGGATATTTTTCCAAAATGTCTGATCTCTTATATATAGATTTAGATGAAATAATTCTGCTCATATGGAAACTTTAGACACAATGGTTTAAATTGTGTCTTCCTCAGTTTGTTACTTCTGATGCTCACCCATACACTACTTAAAAATCAGGTGAGAGTATAGGCTGATTCTTTGGTCAGGCTCTCCAGATTTATCCATATAGGTAGATCTCTCTCTCTCTCGCCTCAGAAATATCCAACCTAGCTGAGCTTTTCCATGGAATAAGTTCACCCTTCCCCCACCTCCTTGATTTTGAGTACCTGATGATTCTACTATGTGCTAATCCCTAATCTAAGGCTTATGGATGGAGTTGTGAGTGCGATTTATGTTCTTGTCAGTATAGAAAGATAAACAAAGTAAAGTAATTACAGAGTGAAAAGTTCTGTGCAGAAAATAAAAGCAGCCAATATAAGTAGTATTTGTTCATGTATTTTAGGTTTTCTATAGGACTAGCAGTCAAAATAATGTGCATGTGCTGAACACAAATAGAACTTCAGCTGAACTTGTGCTACCCATTAAAGAGGACTACATCATTGAAGTTAAGGCCACAACGGACGGAGGAGATGGGACCAGCAGTGAACAGATCAGGATTCCAAGAATAACCAGTAAGTTGGTTGAAGTCATTATTTCCTTTATTTGCACCAGTGTTATTAGCCCCTGGTAGTGAGTTGGTCGGTGTCCCCCTACCCTGTCCATTCTTTTTTTCCCCAGCATGCCTTTCATCTGAATGCTGAGAAGGTTTTGCAATGTGAGAGATAAGGGCAGAAGGAATTCCTCAAGAGTGGTGCGATGCAGGGAGAAGGATAAGGATACAAAGAAAGGACATCAAAAAAATTGAACAAAACTTTATTAATTTGAGTTTTTTCCTCATTCTGAGCTATGCCTATACTTGCTTTTGGATTGTCTATAAAAACAGAATTCCCTAAGCATTTCTCAAGGGCAATGTGGAAGGCACACACTGTTTTTAAGGTCGTTGATATGCCAGTTGTTTGCCTCCTGCAAATTATAGATAGATCTTATCAATTCTCTAAATAGAAAAGTTAACATTGTTAGGATTTAAACCACTTATGTGTGCCAAACCAAAAGACACCTTTAAAAAAATTTCTCTTCCTAATTTCAAAGGAGGTTCACACTCTTTCAAAATCCAAATGAAACCTATTTAACTATAGAAATTGCACTTCTAGAGTTAAGGGAAGCAGACTTTGGCATACCTATTTACCAGTGACGATGGTAGAAGAAATTTTATCTTTGCTTCTAAATCCCACATCTGGAGTTTTCAGCCCTCAATTTAAGTACTGTAGAGCCCATTTTATCTTCATATTCTATTTTGCAATTCTCAGTGATGTAAGTAACTTTTTCCCTGTTTGCATTTATTGAGCTTGGTCTACTCTATGGTATCAGGCAACCAAGATTAAAACTTTTGTCTTTAATCTTGAAAAACAAAATGACTGACATTAGCAACTGAAGAGAAAGGGAGATATGAAAACTTTGAGGACTTTTATCTTTCTGTCATAAAGACTGTCATACTTAGACCAAAATGAACAAACTAAGCTATACTAAGAAAATGGGAATTACTTATCTCAGAACTGAGTTCTGCAATGTAAAAATCTGTAAAAACCATTTTGGACTACAGACATTTCTAAAACTGTATGCTCTTCAATAGAGCAAAACCAGGAATTAAATGCACTATTATTAATTTAGATTTCAAAATAATTAACACACGCTTTTTGTTTCCTGAATAGTGCGAAGTATAGAGTTAACATTACAATATGGACAAAGTGGCACTGTAAAAAGAAGTAGATTCTATGCTTTTTCAGGTCAGCCATTATTTTAGCATTTTAGGGCTGCTGAGTCAAGAATAGCCTTTTCATCTGACATCTGCCATCTTGCTGAGCTTGCATAGACTAGTGACCACACAAGGCTGTCTCTATGAAAGACACCTTTAAAAAAATATATGTGCCAAACCAAAAGCCACCTTTAAAAAGAATCTTATTGATTCCTTTTTTAAAGGTGATTTTTATATTATGTGTAATAATTTTATCTGGAAATGCATAAAGTAGAAACTAGCACAGATTTTCTAAACCCTTATTCAATGAAGCTTTCTTCAATTAAACTGTTGAATTATCTCAAAATTGTTTGTGATCAAGTATAATTGTTTTCAGAATGGTTAAATTATTTTTCCAATTTCAAGTACAGTTAAATAATGCTAGATAAACAAAGCCTGGAATCATTTAAGAAAACTTAAATACATCAATTTTTTTATAGACACTCTTGGCAACTCGTGTACGTTACATTGATAAATAAAATGAAGGCTAATAATAAGAATTTGTGATGCCGTGATTTGATTTTGTCAGGAAAGGCATTGCTTTTGCCCCCTTGTCTTAGTCCCTTCAAGTTGCTGTATGCTAGATAAACAAAGCCTGGAATCATTTAAGAAAACTTAAATACATCAATTTTTTTATAGATACTCTTGGCAACTCGTGTACGTTACATTGATAAATAAAATGAAGGCTAATAATAAGAATTTGTGATGCCATGATTTGATTTTGTCAGGAAAGGCATTGCTTTTGCCCCCTTGTCTTAGTCCCTTCAAGTTGCTGTAATGAAATTCCATAGACTTGGCAGCTTGTAAACAACAGAAGTTTATTTCTCACAGTTCAGGAGGCTGGGAAGTCCATGATCAAGGTGCCACCAAATGTAGTGTTACCTCTCAAAGGTCCCCCCTCCTTATACCATCACATTGGGTTTAGGATTTCAACATATGAACTTGGTGGGGGGATACAAACATTCAGTCTCTGGTACTTTGAATACATATTGGCACAATCCTTGTTAATGAGCTGTTTATCATCTTTGATAGATATGGATGCAAGAGGATCCACTTCAGCCACCTTGAATGTCCACCCTGTGTCGAGTTACGTACCTGTAGTACTGTTCTTTATTGTAAATACCCTGTGGTGATATTAATGCTTTTTTATTGTTTACTGGAAAGTTAATTGGTTACCAAAAAAAAGTGCTTTCATGAAATGCAGTGATTATGCATGTTTTTTTCAACTCTTTATTTTTTACTTTTTACTTCATTATAGGTAAAATATGAATATAATAAAAATTGTAAATCCTTTTAGGGGAATCTGAAATGCCTTAATATTTACTTGATAAACCAAAGGAATTTACATATTACATACTTTTTTGATATAAATGTTCTTAAGCTATGAGTTTAAGCACGGCCTATGGATAAAGACTCACAAACTCCCACTTGTACACACACACATACAATTTTGTGAGTTTTTTTATATTGAGAAACTCATTTAATCTAAATGCTATTTTCTCATCATAACAGCATTATTTATAAAACTCAATCAGTATCATTCTGAAATGTTGACTTAAATCTCCAAGGGTAAAAAATGCATTTTAAAAATTACCCTGTTGGAAGGTGGTGGCATATGATTCAAAAGTGTGTTGGAAAATGCTACTCTGCAGCTTAGAAGAGTGATGTTTGGTTCAGTATACTACTAAATGGTTATGGGACTTTAGAAATCAGTTTGCTCTTTGTACTTCTCGATTATACATCCATAAAATGTGTGAAGATAATCATATCCACCTGATCTGCCTCTTCTCTATGAATTAGTTGGTAAAAGATAAAGAAGGAAATGTGAACATGCTTTGTCACCCCAAATGCAATGGACCTGTGCAAAATGTCAGCATGAATTTCCTTAGGCGTAGAAAAGTCACGAGGACCATCCACATTTCAGGCTTGCATTCCACGCTCTAGATAATGCTTTCTGTTTCATTCAATGCTATAAAATTGAAATGATCACGTTATCCTTTCTCAAAAATTAAAACAAAATGAAAAAAGGAATTGTTTCCTTCACACCTATGAACAAGCTTTCAAGTTTTATTAAAATCTGGTGTAGGGCTGACTCGTTAGTTCAGTTGGTTGGAGCATGGTGTTACGGTGTTATAACAACAGGGTCAAGGGTTTGGATCCTCATACTGGCCAATTGCCAAAAAAAAAAAAAAGAGTAAAAATAAATAAATAAATAATTTTAAAAATAAAAAATAAAACCTGGTGGAGAAAATGAGGAATGATATGAATCTCAACCCAAATACTGCAGAAAACCCACACAATCCTTCAATTCCAATTTCTGATTCCATTAAGGGACCCTCTCTTTTTTTGGATGGCAGAGATGGTTTTTTTAATGAAATCCCACTGTCTCTCTGAGTGAGTCTGGCAGGCTTTTTAGTTCCAGAGTTAAATTTGTAACAGAACCACGGCAATGCTGCTGACTTTGATATGTATTACTCAGTCTTTCAATATGTGGTTTTCAAAGGATTGTTGAATACATGACTTCATAGCAATATGTAAAGAATATATGAACATCGGCAGGTTTAGTGTTCTATATTGCAAAATCAATTTTTTACCTCTTTCCTACCAACTTCATATTTTGCAGGAACTTGTTCTTATTTCCAAAGGTATCAGAATTTGAAACCAACAGTTCAGATATGAAGAAAGACTAAACATTAGAAAAATTCTGATATCCAGGGCTGGCCCGTGGCTCACTCGGGAGAGTGTGGTGCTGATAACACCAAGGCCGCGGATTCGGATCCTATATAAGGATGGCCGGTTAGCTCACTGGCTGAGCGTGGTGCTGAAAACACCAAGCCAAGGGTTAGGATCCCCTTACCGGTCATTTAAAAAAAAAAAGAAAGAAAGAAAGAAAAATTCTGATATCCCCATGAAGTACTACTTTACAGTTAGTGATTGCATTTAGAATAAAGTCATTTACACCAGGGATCAAATATTTATAACTTTCTCTGTGAGGTCTGTATATATTGTATATATCTAGAAAAAGTCTGAATGACTAGTAAATTTCATATGACCATTGTTATTTCCAGTCAAAAAATGGGGAAACACTTTCTCCGATACTTGTATTTTATGCTACATGTAATGGGATTGTACCTTTTTATTATTTAGTAATTCCTATAATATGTTCCTATGCTTTTCATTTTCAAGATGATTATTGTTTCATGTCATTTCTAGCAATATATCTCCATGAGATATGTACTTTGTTTCATATTGAAAAGTATAAAATTTATCTTTAAATTCCTGTGTGTGTATCCTATGGTTATTTGTATGTATTATTTTCTATTATTCTAATAAAATTTATAATAATCAAATGCTGGTGCATTATTAACTGTGGTGTGGTTGAAGAACGTCTACAGGGAAGTAGGCAGGCACCATTACAGATGTGCCGATGATATTTCTTATATTTTTCAACCAACATTTAGCTTTTCTGTCTTTTAACAGGATATTTTAAAATTATTTTTATACCCTAATGACTCAGTAAAATCAGCAATTTGAGACAATGACCTCTCTATTAAAGGTACTTCAGCTGTGGGGAGAAGGGGAAGAAAGGAGAGGCAGAATTCACTTTATAGGAGTATGTTACCTAATTTCTTCTGATTTTATTTGGTCAGAAGTGGCTACTCCCGCATTTTTGACAAGTTCTTAAAATTAGTATCGACTTGTCAAGCTCTTCATTGACTTTCTCTTTGGTATTAGTGTTAAACACTGGCTTTTAAATGATCACTGTGGTATAACCTTCCAAATATTTGAAAAAATATACTAGATAGGTTTTAAAAACCTAAAAGATTAGGTTTTAATTAGTAAGCAGTTTTAAATGTTACTGTTGATGGAAGAAAAATGAGAGCTAAAGTAATAATTTGATTATTTTCTTCCATGAGAATTGAAAGATTTGTTTCAAGGCAGGAAAAGTCTGTGCAGGGGTTGTGTCTGGGTGTGAGTGTATGTGTGTGTGTGTGACTGAGTGCAGTTGTAATGGGTGCATTATTATACCCGATAAAGGAGAAAGACCTGGAGAATATGCAGAAACAGATTAGACAACTGAAACAGTCCTAAAGTCCTCTTTCCTGAAGCCAGGGCTGATTGACATGACAGAATCAGGCCTTCACCAATTTCTGACCATGTGGTCCTGCTCAAGTGTCACAGCTTCTCTAAGCCCCAGTTTCCCTCCCTGCAGAATGGGGAACCAGTAGTTTTATCCTCTTACCCTTGTCAGATCTTCAGCAAATGCTAAACTCCTCTGTGGTGAAGTGTCCTCTTTAGTGAACTGAAGTGTGGGCGTTAGTAAATAAAGTGACGTGTGAGTGTGTAGAGCACGCTCTTATCAGTCATCCCATCAATAGTCAAGTAAACCACATTGGAAGACCAAAGACATCCTTCTGTAGGTGGTTTTGCTTTAATATTTTTATTTTTTTTTTATTTATTTTTTTTATTTTGTTAAATTTTTATTTTGTCAATATACACTGTATATGATTATTATGGCCCTATTTATTTTTTTTATTTTGTTAAATTTTTATTTTGTCAATATACACTGTATATGATTATTATGGCCCATCACCGACACCTCCCTCCCTCCTCCCTCTCTCCCCTCCCCCCCAAGAATGTCCTTTCCGTTTGCTTGTTGTAACAACTTCATGAAAGTATAGTTGCTTTAATATTTTTAGAGCTCCACTTTGATCTCATTCTACTGAGAAGAAAGCTATGATTTTTAAGAGTTCCTAGAAGCTCTGGTAAAGTGATTCTGGGATCAGATTTTTTTCATAGAAATATAACATTCATAATGTTAACATACGTTTACTCTCCATATGCCAGACGGAGTTAAGCACTTTACGTTTGCTAAATTAAAGCTTCACAATAATCTCATTAGTTAGAGTCTACTATCAAGCCCATTTTACAGAAGAGGAAATTGAGGCTTGGAAGATTAAGTAACAAGGTCCTCCTAACAAGGAGTGTAGTAAAATGGGATTCTTGAAATCAGATCCATCAGATTTAGGGATTCTGAGTAAGCATCACTAGAATGAGTTTGTAGTTTACTTTGTTCTGCCTCTATTATTGATCATAATTCAAACGGTGGGCTGAACACCTGGGAATCCCTCTTTTAACTATTATAGATTTTGCTATTTTCTAATTCTTTCAGGGAAAACTATTCAAGCTAAAACTAACCCAGATTCAGAATTCTTTAAGTAAAAATTATTACAATATTTTAATTTTCATTATATATTTTCTTTACTAATTTTTTAAAGATGGTTTGTTTTGATTTTAATAATTTCATCATTTTCACTGAAAACCAAACAGTATAATTCAAAATGCAAAATAATTAGGATGTTACAAGTTCTTTTTTTCCAATTAAAAACCCCCCTGCAATTTCATATTCTTATAATGCCAGCTTTTTTATATTTGAAATTAATCTTAATTGGGTTCATTTTTTCTCAAGTATTTTACCCTTTTTAAACATGAAAATTGCACTATTTGTTATAATTTGGATATACTTCAGTAAATATTGGAGGTAAAAAAAAAAACCCCACAGCCGTAATTACGAAATCAGCAATTAGTAAATTGTTTCATTCTTTTGAAAGAAAATATGTAAACAGATTGGAATATGGTTCACTTAAATTGCTAGGCTTTTCTGTTGTTTTTATTTGCACCCAGAGCCCTAATTTAACATGTCTTGCTTTACATATAGGTGATAATTACCTCTTGAACTTGCATGGAGAATTAGTGCACTGATAGAGAAATAAACTTGTAAGAAAAGAATGCTTCTGTTGTTAGTCTTCGTTTTTATTCTTTACTCCTACTCTGCCTGTTGAAATTATCTTAGAGCCTGATGATTGTACCTTGATCATTAAAACTGTGGGGAAGAGAAAGAATTATATCCCGTGTAACTGCATATTATCCAGAAAAATTCAGAGAAAACAGAGACAAAGGATAAGGATGGCAAATTAGCATGTTTACTTCGGCATCAGACTGTAGAATGTGACACACACGATGCATATTATCCAGAAAAATTCAGAGAAAACAGAGACAAACGATAAGGATGGCAAATTAGCATGTTTACTTCGGCATCAGACTGTAGAATGTGACACACACGAAGCTAATATAAAGTGCATATCTAGACTGGCTGATGAGGAAGTAAAATGTCCATTCAATGTGATTGTTGTATTGGCATTTCCGAAGCATCCTCACAAGAATGGCTTCTCATCCAAGGCTAAACTCGCAGTGAAACACTCATTGGAATTTAATCTCTGGCACAGTACTCCCATTGTGCAGAGCTCATCTTTATGTGCTCAGTAAATGTTTGTTGAATTAAACCAGTAAATTTTTCACCATTTCTTCTTACCGTCTCCTGTTTTGTTTTCTTAAGTTTTCCTCCTGTGCTGTCCCTGGAGATAATAAGATATGATCATTAAGAGAATAAGAGGTATTATTAAATTTATTTGAAATAATTATAAACCATCGACCATCTGTACTGAGTAAGTTGGCAAATTTGTGAAGACAGTTATAGTACAATGGTTAAGAGCATTTGTTCCCAGTCATAGATGTGGGATAGAATCCTAGCTATGTCCCTAAATAACTGTATGACCTTGGGCAATCAGGTTAATCCCTCCAAGACAAAGAATCTTTATCTCTAAAATGCCACTGATGGAAGGACCTACATTGGAGGACTTTCATGGAACATTACATGATCTAATTGCAGAAAGCTTTTATCATGGTTTGGCTCATGGCTACTCAATAACATTGTCTAATAAGTTAATGTTATTGTTATTATTATTAGGCTTTAAATTCTGAATCATTCTTTAAGGACCAGTCGTCAAATACACTTAATAAGAGTATCTGTTTTAAAGGGTGGTTCATTCATCTAGTGTTTGAAATGAATCACTGGTGTTGAGTCTAGAGAAATGAGACAAGACCCTTCCCCACAGGGAGCTTATTACATTCTAGTGATAAAATAAAGCAGGGGAGGGAGCTAGAGAGAAATTTAGGGGTGAAAAAGGTATTTCAGAATATATGGTCCAGTAGCTGTGAGTACTGAGATAATGTTTATAGAACTCAATGCTGGACACATGTGAAGACCGAAGCCAGTACTGGCTATGATCCTTTTTCCCTCAAAATAGGACCCAAATGGCCAAGAGCTCACAAATGAAGGCCAACAATATTATTCAGAAGGATATTATTCAGAAAGGTGACACGTCAAAGATTAAAAGCTTTGCTTGTGTTTTAGGAGTGCATCTGCCTTTAAGTAAATAAAGCCTATATATGACTCAATATTTTCCTCATGAATCATAGTAATTAAGTATGGTAATTGAAACAAGAGTCTCTTCACCTGACAAAGCTGGTCTAGGATGCAGAGACATTCTGGACAGGAGTCTGAAGGGCCTGAGGGGTTGAGGAATTTCTACAGAGATTTGGCACAGAGAAACATGTTGAATAAAATAATTGACTCTCCAGAAGTCACGTGAAGATGTCTAATAGAGGCCCATTTTGAGAACAGAGCACTGTTTTTGTGTCCGTACTTGGAGAAGGTTGCTTCAAACTGCCAGGACCACTACCCATGAGTGACAGACTATGTCCTGTTGAGACTGGAAGCTCCAAAGAAGATCTCTTTGGCTATTGCTACCATATAAAGAAACTCCCTTCAGAAATTAAACATTTGTGTCTGTGTAACCTCTGACTAAGCCCTTTCTGTAGGAAAGAAAGCCAGTCTTTCCTTCCAGTTCCCCTCTTCTGTAAGAGAAGATGCTAAGGTATGTAGGATAGATCTGAGTGGAAATAAATCTAGTTTTCTCATTCCATAGCTCAGGAGATTAATTTCATAGTAATGAAATAATCATAAGAGAGAGAGAACAATAGACGGGGTCAAGATATGAGTCTAAAGAAAAGGCAGTGGGGAGAATAAGTGAAGGGTGAATATTCCATCATAATGATGGAAAATATTTCCTTTTTTTCCACTGACATTCACCTTTCACTGAAAAGTCATTCAAAGAGGATTTTCTTTAAAACAACACGTTCCCGTAATTCTACGCAGGAGACTCATTAAGTCCTGCAGAGAGCATCCTGTTAACAGCCCCTGCACTGTTTAAAAGGCAGCCAGCAGCTACAGGTGTTTCAGAGGGTGGATGAGCCCAGCTGCGAAGGTGTAATTTTGGAACTTTGCTCCCAAGAGGTGACTTGCTGCAGATGGGAACTGGCCTGGGGGGAGATTTTCCAGATCTGAGCAACATATTGGTGGCAAGGAAATTAGGCAAAGCTGTGAGCTCAGAAATCTAGCCTCAGTAGTTATACGTAAATTGTGTTTCAGAAGTGATGACAGAGGAGAGTTTGGGAAATGATTAAGACTATACACTTTGGAACCAGATAACCAGCAAGTCCTGGATGTGTCACTCAATTGCTTAGTGCTTTAGAGCAAGTTACTTAACCATTCAAAATTTCTTTCCTCACATGTAAAATAGAGGTGAGATGTGCCTGCCTGTATTGTGTGATAACTAAAAATAATACATATAAAGTGGTTATTGCTGCACCTGAAGAAGGAAGCCCTCAATACCCCATACTTAAATCCAATATTTGCTTTTCTCCCATCCAGAATATTGCAGGAATGAGAAGGTTGGTGCTAGCTTCTTAATACTTGAAATGCTTTGTGTACTTTTTCCCCATATTTTATATCATTTTCATTATTCCTATTTGTAGACTTGCTTGCTGCTCAAGGTGAAAACTGACACAGAAAATGCCATATTGAAAGGACATTTTCCCAGCTTTTTCTGAGGTTCAAAAGGGAAATCAAAAGCAGAAACTGCTTTCTTTCCTTTACTGCTCACGAACAATTCCCCCAAATGGTCATATGTAAATAATTTTAGGGCCATGAGTTCCCAAACATTCAATTCCAATTATTTTTCCTAGAGACTAAACGGTATTTTCTAAAAGGACAAAATGCACAGGAAAACATTAAACAGTTTTCTCCCTCATCTCTAATAGCATATTCAGATCTCAGTGATTTAGTTTTCTTAAAGCCTTTGAATGTAGATAAAGAGTAAATGACTCTTAGATATCGTCACATTTTCATGAGTAAAACATGTACAGTCTCTTAGCACAACCTCAGCCTTATTCATATTTGTGAGGTGCTTTTGAGAATTTGAGCTAGACTCTAACATGAGAACAGTTTGATTTTGACATTGTGGTTTTAAGAAGAAAAGTTTCTTAATTAAACATATTGATCTGGATATTTTTCTTTTTCATGGACAAACGTCAAATCACTTGTCACTTCCTAAATGATTAGTCCCTTTCCCACAAGCAGGAAAATCCCAGGAAGATTATCAGCCATTAAACTGCCTGGGGATAGAAAGCCTTTGAAGTCCTTCCCTGCAGCATCTTCTGCTGATTCTTTTCTTTTTTAAAAATTGTATTTTACTTTTAATTGACAAATGGTAATTGCATATAATTATGGGTACAATGTGATGTTATGATACATGTACGCATTGTGGAATGATTAAATCAGGCTAATTAACATATCCATCACCTCACATACTTAGTAATGCTTTGTGGTGAGAACATTTAAAATCTGTTTTAGCAATTTTGAAATATATGCAAGTATCAACTACAGTCACCATGTTGCACAATAGTTCACTAGAACATATTCCTCCTGTCTAACTGAACTCTTTGCCCTCAACTAACATTTCCCCTGTCCTTGGTAGTTTCTTTGAGAGCCCAGAGCAATCCTGTGCACTGCTGTTTGTGATGTATAATTGATCTTGATGTCACATAGGTTTAGAATTATCACTGTCCTACAACTTTCCATATTAGCACTCCAACATCAAAGGTTATGATCTAGATACTGCTGCCACAATAGAGACTGGAGTATACATGGAAATGCCTTGTACTGAGAATTACCTTTAAGAAAAGTTTAACATACAACTGAGAAATTTGTTTCTAGGTCATCTCCCTATATTAGAATTTTTCAAACCTAAGTATTGGAATTGGGCCCCTCCTCAGCCGCTTTGAGTCAAAGTCTTTTGGGGAGAGGCAAGGAATTTACAGATTTTTAGCTGAGTCAGATTTGGTATCTAATGTTCTAAAATACAAAAAAGTGAAAAATATCTCAGAGGACAAAAACATTTCTTAATGAGACAAATAATGTGTAAAGTAAAATCACACATCATAATTAAGGTCTATGAAAAAATGAATTTAATTAAAACACTGCCTTTTAGGTTTAAGACTTTAAAAATGGTGAGATGTACATCAAAATACGTGCTAAGTAGTATGAGAATGGTAGTCATTGCATTGTTGTCTGTGAAAGAAAAAATATTGAGAACAATCTAAATGTTCACCAGAAGGGAAAAGATGAAATAAGATAAGTTTATGCTATGAATTTGTGTATAGTAATTAAAAAGAAATCTGCAAGTAAAAAATAGACAAGACTGTTGTTGGATATTAAAGGCAAATATAAGATGAAAACTTAATATGCTGCCATTTATGTGAAAATTTTAAATGACATTTTCATAGGTCCATATTCATGTAGAAAAACAGAAAGGTCTAAAAGGAAATGCATTGAACTCGTAATAATGATTACTTCTGGAATAGAATGGCAGAACTGGGATTAGAAGTAGTAGTCTAAGGTATATGTAGCCTCATCTAGACTGTTTCTATTAGAACATTCACTTTAATCAAAATAATGCATTATATACTTTAATATTTGCTTAGGTGTATCTGAAAACAAAGTGGTGTGACAGTACTGTAAAGTCACGATGAATAGGTAAGACTCATGGGACATAACCATAAAGCATCTTACTTTTTTCTAACTGCCCCTTTAAATGTATTTTGTGGTGGTAATTGTTTCTCTACCCCTGAATGTGATTTCCAGCAAGTCCAATAATATGTGTGGTTATTTTCATGCGTTTTTTTTAAGTGTGCCAGTCTATAATTAACCTGTTGAGCCTAAATTAATCTCAAAAAAAACACTACAAAATTGCTCTCCTTTCTCAGCTCAGGTCTGTTGCAGTCTGTCAGTCTAAGTGTGCCAGTCTATAATTAACCTGTTGAGCCTAAATTAATCTAAAAAAAAACACTACAAAATTGCTCTCCTTTCTCAGCTCAGGTCTGTTGCAGTCTGTCAGTCTCCATGGGAGAAGTAGACATAGCTTTTCTCTTTCCCTTATTTGGTATTTCTGTTTCTCCACTATCTCACTAACAATGGCTCCTCATCCGAGAAGAGATAAGGAGGCAGGAAGGGACTTGGTAGTATATCAGCACCTACTTGACATTATTCTCCTGAATTTGTGACTGTGGCAGATTAAAAATGGCTACAAATTTTTGACATGCCTCCATCAAGAGATGAGATCTGTTTCCCTTTCTGTTTCTGAACCCAAGTCCAGCTGCCCACCACCAAATAGAAACAAACTACCCAAAACTCAAATGCTGGTGAAAAAGAAAGATAGCTTTATTCAGTACCAGTAACTTGAAGGAGATGGTAGGTTAATCCATCCCCAAGGCTCAGACTTACTCAGGGGTTTTTAAGGAGGAGGTTGAGGGAATGGAATGTGGGAAGATTTAATAGGGAGTCAGCTTCTTTGCAAGGTCTTTGCAGAGTAACTCCCTCTTGGTGCCCAAGGTCAGTTTCCAGACATCTGGTTTTGATCACTCCCGAAACTCTGCAAACCTCAAAGAATTTTTAGTTTTACAAGGTACTGATTAGCTTTCAACAGCTTTGTTTTTCTACTTATCAAGCAACATAAGAAAGTTAGGGGATGGAAGAAAGAAAGGAGAAAAACAAAAAAACAAAAAAAAAACCTGTGTCTTTTAAATATTTCCTAAAGCCCAGGAGGTTTTAGGTCCCAACATGGCTTCAGTCCTGCTCACTCCAACATTTCCCTTCCATCCGAAATGACCAGTAGCTGCTGGAAGTGAAGCTAGGCCAGTCCTGAGCCTACCCTTTAAGAGAGCTGGCACTTTCCATGTTCTCTCTCGAACCCTTGAACTGCCATATAAGAAGGCTGGCTGTCCTGAAAGCCACCATGCTATGAGAATCCCAAGGTTCATGGAGCATCCACGGAAGTCACATTCATGGGTTCTTTGGAGACAATCTTCCTACCCACGACCCTATCTATCCTAGAGAATTCTCTCTAAAAATACCTTGACTAAGGAGGCCATTGCTCCTCACCATTAGACATTTGGGATCTGTTCTTTCAGTTTACTTTCACTGAGCTCCATTGATTCTCCAGGTGGCATTTAGGGACAGGATTAAAGATACCACGTACTCTTTCACATGGTCCACATCTTATACAAGCAACATACACAGGCATTCATTGTCTTACAAATTCTAGATTTACAAGTTATACCAAAGCAGCAGGAAACTCTTATTTTATTACAACTTAGAAGGGCTTGCTGGACTATTTGTCCTTTAGATAGTTCCACGTGGAAAACACATACCAATCCACTGTGTCCTCGAAATACAAGTGATATAACAAGTGGTGTTCTTAGAGCCTCTCTCTTAAATTGAGGTAAAAGAGAAGAAACCCATTTTTCCCCAACTGAAGAGAAAGGAGCAACGGTGATGGTCAGACCTCAAACCCTCCAGAGCATTCTTTATTCTCTCACCCCTAAACCTCTTATGCTTATTTAGCATGAGTCATGGGTTTGAGTCACAAAGCATGTTCTGTCCAATTCTGTTTTGCAAACTTCACATGGTGGAATAGGTCTAGCCAGATAGCTCAGCTGACTAGGGCACAGCCTTGATAACACCAAGGTCATGGGTTCCTATCCCCATACCAGTCAGCTGCAAAAACAAAAAAGAAAAAAACAACAAAAAATAGAAATAGAAATTAAAAAATAAATAAACTTAAAAAATAAAATAAGAGGTGTAATCAATCGTTCTTGGGGCTCATCTCAGATTTATATTTCAGATTCTATTACTGTAGCATTGTCCTCTCAGGGGGAGATTGGGCCTGTTTCTATTATGGGATTATTAGTATTGCAGCATGTGAAATAATGATAATCCAGGCAAGAGTCTTAAAAGAGAAAACACTTTTGTCCTTCCAGTCTCTGAAGCCAACAAGGTGAACCAAGATTTAAAATGCAGGGTTTCCTCATTGATTTACACAGACAAATACTTAACAATGATAAGACTGTGATGGGCTGTGAATCTGAATAGTATAATGAAGCACAAACCAAATTTTCATCTCCAGGCAAAGGGGGCAAATGAAGTTTTTCCTTCCAGAGATATTTATTGATTAATGAGAAGAGGTCAGAAGGGTTCCAAAAAGCTTGCTTGGGTGGAATACCTGAAATCAAATTAAAGTTATTAGGTAGAGTCCAAGGAAAAGATGTGCTGTGCATAATCTGAGTGTTGCATACAGGTTTTTGTTTTATTTACCCCCTTTTTTTCTCCAAAATTTCTCTAATTTTTTTAGCTTTAATCTCTGAATATCTGGAATAACATAAAATGAACACAACTGAAATGGAAAAGAGAATATTGAAGACTGACCACAGAGATTATACAGAAATTTAACTAAAGTTAGTTAAAAAAGGGGGGAGGGGGCATAGATAATAATTGGTACTATACAAATGGCGAAGAAGATAAATATATCTGAATAAAGGGTAAGAAAGGAAATGTAATAGACTGTACCTTTTAAATAAAAATTTAAAATATTTCAGGAATGGAAATGCTTTTGTTGAGTGTTTGTGTTTACAACTATGTGCTTGTATTTCCAGCAATGTTGATTTGAAAAGATTCTTTAAATTTGACTTGTCAGTATAGAAGTATCACTTGGCTTGCAAGACAACTGACTGTCAACTATATTGCATACATGTGCCGGATATTTCATACCTATCTAGCCCAGAAGCTAACTTTAATATTAAGAATTATTGGAAATAAAATTTAGATATTTGCAGAAGTAGGGTAAACTTGTCTCTTTACTGTGAGAATGTAAAAGTTGAAACCATCTGTCAGGCAGTGGCACTTAGGAATTAACTTCAGACAATCAAGGTTGAAGTTTTAGATGAGAACAAGCACTTATCTGTCAGCTTTATGTCTAAAATAAATAGCAATATGATATGAATTGGGGGAACAAGATAGCTTTGTAAACAGCCAACCCTTAAAAAAATATATATTTTCTTGTTTCACGGTTATATGGATTTTTCCATTTACATCTGAAAAGTTTTTTTTTTTTTCCCTGTTATGTATCTATATACTAAGATGTGTAGTCCTTATTTATCTGGTGAATTGTTTCTTTAGCATTTTGCTACTGGCTTGTAAAAGCATCTGACACTGGTTTATTTTGCACTTAGAAATTAGGTTTATATTTAACTCTTAAAATTAGGTATATATTTTATTATTGGTTTATCTTGTTACATATATACCTAATTTTTAACAAGATAAGCCAATAATAAAAATATGACTTAGCTGTCATTTGAGTAGATAGACTGGTAAACCAATAATAAAAATATACTCTGATACCTTTAGGGCAGGGGACACATTTTATTCATGTTTGTATCTCTGGCCTATGGTGTACTGGTTGGTAATTGGTAGGGAATCAATAAATAAAATAATTAACAAAATGAATTAATGAATGAGAGTTCTGGTTCATTCTCTTCCATCTTGCAGTCAGAGGTCATCTCATTCCTGTTGCTTACTATTTCAGTCTCCAATAACTGATATTTCTGCGTGAATCGTGGGGGAAAGACATGACATATCTTTTCTCCTAATTAACTGAGCACTACATCATTTCTCTTTCTTCCAACAAGAGACAGAAGTTAAACTAAGATTCATAAATGATTAAGCACAGTGGTAAAATCTGCAGTGCCTTTTTTTCATAATCCCGGGAAATGATTTGCTGAAGTATTCTTGTTTCTATGGCCTGTTGAGATAAAAGATTCCATATTCCCTAACCTGCAAAATGAGAGTAATAGTCATAGCAACTCAATATGGTTGTGGTAAGAATTAACACGGAACTCATGTAAAGTGCAAAGCACAGTGTCCGGCATATATAGGAACTCAGTAAATAGTTATTATTACCTGTGACTTGACATTTTGATAGAGGATGCTTCAAATCAGGCTCCCATCAAGTTTGGGTACAGGAAAACAGTTACATAAACAAATTTATTCTGTTCTTGAACTCTCCTATGCTTTTTCTGCATAAACAAGATTTAAGAAAATTTTTCATTATTGCATTATTTTTCCTAATTTGTTTATCTATATTTAACCCCCCATTGTACATATAATACTTTTAAGAAATGCATGAGACTTTATAAAAAGTCTAGTGTGTGTGTGTGTGTGTGCATGTGTGTACTTTATATTGCTGTTGTATCATTCTTGGATCTGCAGAACTTTCATCCTTCACGCATGTCTCATTTATTAATTAGTATCTGATTATCATGCTTGGGTGTACGTGTTAGGTACTGGGATATAGCTGTTAGCAAGAAAAACAATACCTCTGTCCTTATGGAGCTTCCATTCTAGAAGTAATAGGCATTAAGCAAGTAACCAAAAATTAATCGAATGACTATAGACTGTGAAGGAGACAAACAGAAGCAGATTAATAGTGGCAACGGGAAAAAAGAAGGATTTAAGCATGAAAAGTCAGGGGAGTTAGGAGATTTCAGCAGACAGCTAAAAGATGAGACTTTTCTAACCATAGAAGGAGTTAAAACTATAGCTTTCCAAACAGAGAAATAATTAAGCCAAAGGCTTTGAGCCAAGAAGAGAGCATGAATAAAGGTAATGCTATCAGGTTAAATAGACAAGATCCAGAGATCATTTGGGGATTTATAGACCATGATAAGGAAGTTGGATTTTATGCCCAGTAAAATGAGGAGCAATTTAATGTTTAAGCAGAAGAGTAGTATGGTATGATTTAATTGGCTTTAAAAAAAGTCATACTGGCCACTGTGGCAAATGGATGGAGGTAGGGAGGCCAGTTAGGCGGTTAGTGTGATAGTCCCAGTGAGAGTCTACAGCAGCTGGGCTAGAGTGAAGGAAATGTGATGGAGAGGAATGAGAACACTTGCAAGATTTTGGAAGTAGAATCAATATCGTAGTGATGCATTTGATGCAGAAAAATACAGGAAGCCAGAAATAAAGGATGACTGCTTACTTTGTTTTTGTTTTGTTTTTGATTGTCCACCCAAAGTAGAACTCACAGGCCAACTCATTTCAGATCATTCAGGGTATCCCTGCAAGATAATCCAGGAAGATTTTTCCTTTTAATGTGTACTTGGTTTTTTATTTATACCACAAGTTTTAAGCATTGCCTTCAGATAGATTGTGTACCATTGTCAACAAAAATCTGGAAATCCATCCAGCCCTTATAGCAAGTTAATATTTTTAATCTAAAGTTTCTTTTTGTTTTAAAAAATTAAATTAAATATGCCTGCAAAACATAATTTTTCAAATTGAGTTTATTTTAAAAGGTATGTTAAATGATTTTCCAAATAAAGCATGTTAAGAAATCCAGATATGGTCTTAAATGTCTAATGCTTCAAAGTGTGGTAGAATTTGTTAGTATACCAATGTTTTTTTGATGATGTATGAAAGGTGTATGAGCCTAAAAAAATTTTGTAGATTTTTCAAATTCCTCTCTAGTTTATTTATAAATATTTTTGTTCTAGAAAAAAAATAGTCTTATGTGAATCTATCCTAATATTTCTAAGAGCTAAAATACCACTCATGGACATATTTTAGACACTTGCAGTCACGGAATGTATAAAATGGGGATAATGCTTTATATATCTGTGATTTTCTGTCTCTAGGTGAGTGCATCCTCCAATTTTTGATAAACATTAGTCTACACTGGAAAATTGTCAAACCATCATTAATATAACTATTTTTGTTAATTGTTGACATTTCTTAATGCATACCTGATAAGAAATATACCCGACACTGATATTTTATCAGCCAGTTTTATCAGATGGTGTCTAGAAAAGAGACAGCCAGCAAAGAGACTGAACCACATTCAGTTTTAAATTTACTAAATAACACAAAAGTTCCAAATCCAGCTTTTCAAGCCATAGCATATTGCCCTTTTACTTCTGTATAACACAATATCAAAAACATTTTATCTGCCAATATGTGATTTTTCTGGTGACCTTTGACATTTTTGAGCATATATTCTCAAGCATCATTAGGGATTTCATGCCAAACCAGTAACATGCTTCTCTGTTGCTTTCAAATGTCTCCTAAAGCAAAAGGTTAATGATCAATAAAATGCAGTGAAATGGTTCTTTTTGCTGCCATAGCTCATCTACTTCTCTTTTCACTCAATCTCCACATGCTTTTAATATTTCATAAGCAGCTTTTGTTTTTTTCATTTAATGAAGAGTAGCTAATGTGCTATTTTCTCTTTATAAAGTAACATTCTCTCTAATAGAATTCTGTCCATGGGGACAAGCTGTATTCATGATGCCTTTCATTTGCCCTCTGATAATTGCTAACTCACGATTCAACAGTTGTGCACCTTTCAAAATTGAAGGTTGTGAGGAACATGAAAAAAATGCTCAACATTGCTGATCATCAGGGAAATGCAAATCAAAACCACACTGAGATATCACCTTATTCCAGTTAGACTGGCTATTATCAAAGACAGAGAATAAATGTTGGTAAGGATGCATAGAAAGGGGAACCCTCTCACACTGTTCGTGGGAATGTAAATTAGTGCAGCCTTTATGGAAAACAGTGTGGAGGTTTCTCAGACATCTACAGATAGAACTACCACATGATCCAGCAACTCCACTACATGTTGTATCCAAAGGAATGGCAATCATCATGTCGAAGGGATACCTTCACTCCCATGTTCATCACAGCTCTGTTTACAATAACCAAAATATGGAACCAACCTAAGTGTCCATTGACAAATGACTGGATAAGGAATATGTGGTATATATACACAATGGAATACTACTCAGCTATAAAAAAAAGAATGAAATTCTGCCATTCACGGCAGCATGAATGAGTCTGGAGAAAATTAGGTTAAGTGAAATAAACCAGGCACAGAAAGAGAAATACCGTATGTCCTCACTCATAAGTGGGAGTTAAAAATAAATAAATGAATAAAAAAGAAAGAAAGAAACAATAATACGTTGAATTTTCAAATGGAGAGTTCAGAACTGTGGTTATCAGAGGTGGGAATGGGAAGTGGGAGGGGGCGTTAGTGAGAAATTGGTTAATGGGCACAAAGACCAATTACATTTTGCAATGAAGAATATTCTAATTTTCATGATTTGATCATCACACATTGTACACAGGTACTTATATTCAGTTCTATAGCCCCCAAATATGTCTAATTAATTATGTTTCAATTAAAAAAATTAAAGGCTGTGCAAAAATCTCCCACTTGCATAAGTTTGCACAAGGTTATAAAATCCATGTAAGTGCTGCCTGGCTTAGGGAACTATGGCACTGGCACTGTATGCTAAACAGTAATCTATAGCAAAGCTCAGCAAACTATAACCCTCAGGCAAAGCCTGGCTCACAGCTTGTTTTGTAAATAAAGTTGTATTGGAGCATATCTCTGCCCATTTGTTTATGTACTGTTTATGGATGCTTTTGTGCTGCAATGGCAGACTTGAGTAGTTACAACAGAGATCATATGGCCTTCAACATGGAAAATATTTATTTTCTTGTCCTTTATGGAAAAAGATTGATGATTCCTGATTTATCTAAAATTAATCCTGTTTCTCTTTGGATACTTTGCAATCACAAGAATATGCACTAGTTGATGTATTTAGTTTGTCAAAACCAGGAGGTTTGTCATGTAATTTGAGAGGCTACGGAAGGTTCACCTTGCAAATCAAAACATAAATTATTGTCTCTTTTAAAATATAAATTTCAATATTAGTCAATGGTTATTTGTATATGTCTCAAAAATAAACCAAACGTAATAAATGGTTAGACTTAGAAAGGGAGAGTATGTCTTTGGACTTTGTTTTTTAAGACTTTGTTCTATATACTATTATAATGTTGATATTACTCTACAGTAGGCATGTGATATATTAGTATATTTTTCTTCTTAATAGATTGGTTATCACTAAAAATTATGTACTTCAATAGCCCTGTCACAACCCACTGCAATTATATTAGTCATACACTTCAGTTCAGAATTTTTGAGATTTTTGTTAAAATGTAGTTAATAAATAACACTACCTAACAATAATGTGAAACACAAAGGAATGTCATACTCAGCATTTCCCTTGAGCTCCATTACAACCAAATGAAATGGAGCCAATAATTTATCCACTTCCTAGAAATCAAAAATGATGCTTAGAGTGAGTGTGTGGCTCTTGTGGATATGCACATGATGGTGGTGATGGCCATCCACCATGTCTCCGATGTTAAGATAATTGCTCAAAACAGTCTAGTGAGGTTGATGCTGTTACCTCTGCTTTACAAAAGAAACAACATAAAAAAGGAGGTTGTGAGTGGATAAGGGTTAGAGCCTAGGTAAGTGTCTAGATTTTTGACACTAATCACCAATGCCTACCCTCACCCATCAGAGTGTGGTGTCTTCCAGTATGTTG
>NW_007727088.1:0-597 GCF_000696425.1 Galeopterus variegatus
CCATCATTAGATGGCTGGATATGGAGAATATGGTATATTTACACAATAGAATACTACTCTGCCATAAAGAAGAATGGAACTCTGTCATTCACAGCAACATGGATGAATTTAGAGAAAATTATGTTAAGTGAAATAAGCCTGGCACAGAAAGAGAAATATTGCATGTCCTCATTCATATGTGAGAGCTAAAATGATAAGCAAATAAAAGAAGAGAGACAAAATAGAATAAAATAAGCAAATAAAAGAAGATGGTTGTGTATACAACCATCACAATAATGTTTTGAACTTTCTAAAGGAGAGAAAAGAACAGAGGTTACCAGAGGTGGGAAAGGGGGAGAGAGATGCAAGGGAACGACTGGTAAAGGGCCACAATAAAAGATTACACTGTGTAATGTCGAATATACTAACTATCCTGATTTGAGCATCACATATTGCACACGGGTACTGCTATTCAAAGCTGTACCCACGAATATGTACAAGTAATTATGTTTCAATAAAAATAAAATATCAACGAACCATCTAGAATACAAAATAATAATGACTACCTGAAGTTAAAAGGAGTCAGTTCAAGCATTGAAAATTTAATAATCTTTATTT
>NW_007727088.1:5856-6259 GCF_000696425.1 Galeopterus variegatus
TTGACTATTCATGGTACCTCTTATTTTAAAGTGACCAATTAACTGACTACTTATGGTAACTCTTAGTTTAAACTTACGGAGAATAACAAATGCTGGTGAGGATGGGGAGAAAGTAGAACCATCCTAGACTGTTGGTGAGACTGTGAATTGGTGCAGCCATTATGGAAAAAGGTATGGAGCTTCCTCAAACAACTACATATAGAACTGCCATATAATGCAGCAATTCCATTGGTGAGTATATTATCCAAAGGGATGGAATCATCTCATCAAAGGGACGCCTGCACTCCCATTGTTATCATGGCTCTATCTGCAATAGCTAAGGGTTAGAACCAACCTATGTGTCCATCATTAGATGGCTGGATATGGAGAATATGGTATATTTACACAATAGAATACTACTCTG
>NW_007727088.1:9228-11428 GCF_000696425.1 Galeopterus variegatus
TGGCATTTATACATAGTTTAGTTTCATTCAGTCATTAAAATAATGAAATCTTGTCATTTGTGGAAACATGGACAAAGCCTGGAGGACATTACGTTAAGTGAATAAAGCCAGGCATAGAAAGGCAAATATATGTTCTTGCTTACTTTGGGAGCTACAAAAGTTGATCCCATAGAAGGAGAAAGTATACAATAAGGTTACCAGAGGCTAGAGAGGGGAGGAAGAATAGGGAATGGAGAGAGGTTAAGGAGTACAAAATTGCATTTAGATAGGAGGAATAATGTCTAGTGGTCTACAGCACAATAGGGTGACTATAGTCAACAATAATTTAGTGTGTATTTGAAAATAACAAGAAGAGACGATTTTAAATGTTCCCAACACAATAAATGATAAATGTCTGAGGTGATGAATTTCCCTGATTTGATCATTTCACATTGTGTACATGGATTGAAATAACACATTCTCCATAAATATGTGCAGTTATATGTCAATTAAAAACAGAAAGTAAAACCAAAAATAAGTCGTAAGAATTCTGTGTACTTGCTTCCAGTTTTGCTTATCATGTTATTAAATTTTTCATAATCTAAATCTGAGTAAGTTTGGATGAGGATTTCAGAAGGAATAAGAGGGGATTGACTAAAATTCTTCACATTATCCTAAAAAATAAGGAAATTTGTGTTGACCTCAGAAGATTTATTAGCATTTTCTTTTTTGAATTTTGTTGTAAGGACACAGAAGATGGGAGGGGCTCTCAGAAGCTCACTATCTGTTTGCTAAGAACACATTCTGCTTAGTCCAAAACATCGTGATTTCCAGCGTTAGGAGTCTGGTTCCAGGATTCTTCTCAATGCCTTTTCTCATCCATAGATTTTTAAGTACTTTCAGACTCTCTATCCTTCGGTCTCAAAGAATATTCATGTTAACGGATAACACTAAACCTCATAGACACTGTTTTCATAGGCAAGGATAGTTCTGTACTTCTCCAGTTCAGCAATACATTAAGCTCACTTCTTTTTATTTGGNGTTTAATTTAAAAAATGTGTATGGGCTCTATTTTTACTACAAGGCTAAATATTTTTAATTTTATTATGATCCAGGAATATTTTGCAATTTTACTTTTAACATGGTATGTATATTTGTGTTAACAAGTATTTAATTTCTAATAAGTAACAAAAATGCTACAAAATTCTGATTTTATACATTTAACTAAATTTGGGTATGTCATTCATCCAAGTCAATAAATATCAATTAATTTTCTCTATGTGCCTGGCTCTAAACTATGTTTATTATTGCAGAAAAGACTTAAGCTAGCACGATTAATTACTTTTATTGAAAAGGTAAGAAGCCTGCCAAATATTCAACTATAGTGTATAGTATATTAGTAAAAAGATTATTTTCATATTCTTTGTTACCAAAATTTCTTTATCCAGATAAAATCAGTTGTGGATATACCAAGTCTCCTTTTCACAAATAGCAAAGTACACATTTTTTTTTCTGAGTCCACTCATCACCACATTCTGTATTTATGAAAATAAACAGACATTACGTACATATTCATATGCAGTAATTTCCAAAAATAATAAGCCATACAAACATTTGCCTAGATTAATCATCCCAATTTCTCACCTATCCTCTCACTAATGTCAGTCCTGGTATTGTTAGTAGACCTTTGTGGGAACATGCACCTCAAAATCTGCATTCCCTGCGCCGGGAATGCAGACACTAACTGTAGTGGCCAGAGACACTAACTGTAGTGGCCAGAGTATTTTTTACATGCTCTTACTCACATTCCACCTAGTCTAAACTTTTCTCAGGGAAAGATTCTCAGAGGATGATAAAAGACTTTTCTTTAGAGAAGAGATTATAGAATACTATTCTTTTTAAAGAAGAGATTATAGAAGACTTTTCTTTAAAAATCTTCTTTAAAGATTATAGAAGACTTTTATTTAAAGTCTCACTGCCTTGCCATAGTATTGAGAACAGAAATCATAGGGATTTTGCAGAGAAAGGGAAATACTTTATATGTTGTTAGTGGGAATGTAAATTAGTAAAGCTATTATGAAAAACAGTATGGAGGTTCTCCCTAAAACTAAAAATAGAACTACCATACAATCTAGCAATGCCACTACTGGGTGTATATCCAAAGGACAAAAAAAAATCAATATATCAAAGAGATACCTGTACCTCCATATTTATTGCAGAA
>NW_007727088.1:12522-20523 GCF_000696425.1 Galeopterus variegatus
TTAAGTACTTTCAGACTCTCTATCCTTCGGTCTCAAAGAATATTCATGTTAACGGATAACACTAAACCTCATAGACACTGTTTTCATAGGCAAGGATAGTTCTGTACTTCTCCAGTTCAGCAATACATTAAGCTCACTTCTTTTTATTTGGTTCAATACCATTTGTCCAAATACTTCAGGTTCTTGAGGAAAACAAATTAGTGATAGTTTCACTTAAATAAAGATCCCCTAAAAAAAAAAAAATAAATAAAAATAAAAATAAAGATCCCCTAGACCCTTGTGATTGCTTACATTACATGCTAAAGTTACTCTACTCACTAATTTATACAAAGTCTTTTAGATCTTAATCCTTTTCCAAATACAAGTAAACCATGTTTTCTCTCTCACCTGACATCTCAAGGCAGAGTGTTTACTAAAGTCCTACAGGAAAAGCTATCTCCTTCGTGTCCAAAATCAGTCATGTTCGTGACCTGTTTTGAGCTTCCTTATTATTCATGCAGCTCTCTCTTGAGGATAGTAATCTCCTGAAAAAACTCCTTCCTTTTAAAATTTAATTTAGTTCATTTATTTTTCTCCTCTCCCTTCCTGGTCTCTGGTAAATATTATTTTACTCTCCACTCTCCACTTCTGTGAGAATGAACTTTTTTTTTAGATTCCACATATGAGTGAGATCATATGGTATTTGTCTTTTGGTGCCTAACTTACTTCACTTAACATGATAGTTTCCAGTTCAATCCATGTTGCTGCAAATGATAGTATATAATTTCTTATAGCTGATTTGTATTCTGTAGTGTATATATAGCACATCTTTTTTATCCATTCATCCGTTGATGGGCATTTAGAATGATTCCATCTCTTGGCTATTGTGAATAGTGTTGCGATGAATATGGGAGTGCAGGTATATTTTCAATATATTGATTTCATTTTCTTTGGGTATATACCCAGTAGTGTGATAGCTAGATCACAATGCAGAACTATTTTTAGTTCTTTAAGGAATCTCCATATTGTTTTCTATAATGGCTGTACCAATTTACATTCCTGTCAAAAATATAGGGGAGTTCCCTTTTCTTAGCATCCCTGCCAGCATTTGTTATCTTCTGGCTTGTTGGTAATAGCCATTCTAACTGGAGGGAAATGATATATTATTGCAGTTTTCATTTGCATTTTGAGCATTTTTATGTTAGCCATTTGTATGTCTTCTTTGGAGAAATGTCTGTTCAGGTCCTTTGCCCATTCTTTAATTTTTTTTTTTTTTTTTTGGCTGTTGAGTTGTTCGAATTCCTTGTATATTCTGGATGTTAGCCCCTTGTCTGATGCGTAGTTTACAAACACTTTCTCCAATTCTGTAGGTTGTTTCTTCACTTTGTTGATAGTGCCCCTTGTAGTCTTGATTTGAAGTCGATCTTGCATTGTTTTCCAGGAATGCTCCACTAATGGCCTAAATACTGGATACTTCTTTGCATCAGGTGACTTGAAAATCACTCATTAATAGTTGGTGTCATCTCACTGTAAAGTAAGTTTTTTTTGTGTTTTTTTTTTTTCCTTTTTGTCTTTTTTTGTGTCCGGCAACGGATCGCAACCCTCAGTGTCGCGCCCGTACCGGACCGGACCGGCAACGGGATCGCAACCCTCGGTGTTGCTCCTGCACCTCGCTCAGCCAGTGAGCGGGAACCTGTCTGTATGTGGGATCCGAACCCTCGGCGGGAGCGCCGCGAGCGCACCCAAGCGGCGCACTGTAACAGTGCGCCACTGGGCCGGCCCCGTAAAGTAAGTTTTTAAAAATATATTATCTACGTTTTGGAATTACTCATATTTTATATAATATATTTTGGAAATTTTCAAAAGTTCACTGCATCACAGATTTCCCATTGAGCTCTACTATTGTTCAATTCATATTATATGTTTCACATATAAAATACTAATGAATGTATGTAGAATTCAGAAATGCTAAAGTTTATCTGCTTTTTCTATTATCATTTCCAACTCTAATCACTCACACACATACACAATATTCACTTTACATAAATACATACACATACCTGTATGTCAAGGGGCCTTTTTTAAATGTAGTTTCAAATAAAAATACAGACATGATTTTTCAGGTATCCCAACCCACAAAGTCATTGTCATTCTCAGGAGTGGTCAAAATTCAATGAATTAAGCTAGGAATATTGTTATTATAGCAGTAGATCTTCCTTATGATAAATCATGCTTGGGAATTTTCAAAGCACTTTTATGTATATTTCATTGTTTACTCTTTCACAAATAAAATCACATTTTTCTCCTCATATCAACCCAGCAAATCATTGTTATTTTAGAAAAAACTAAAATTTAGATAGATTAATTAATTGATCCCCATATCAGACAATTGATATGTAGACAATCTAGGATTTGAAGGTTGTTTATGATCCAAAACATTCTCCTTTGTGATAACTGATTTTTTGTCACCTTCACTGGGTTAAGGGAAGCCCAGATAGCTGGCAAAACATTATGTCTAGATGTTTCTGTTGATGGTGCTTCTAGAATAGATTAGCATTCAAATTGGTGAGCTCTTTAAAGCAGATGGCCCTACCCAACATGAGTTGGCATCATTTAATCCAATGAGGGCCTGAGAAAAACAAAAAAGTGAAGGAAGGGTGAATTTGCTCTCTCTGCCAGCTGGGACATCCATCTTCTCCTTACTTCTGGCATTCGCAGTCCTTGTTCCCCAGTTTCAGATTCAGACCTGGACTATGAACATCTCCCCACTCCACCTTCAAATTCTTGGGCCTTTTTACTTTATGCCACGAGCTTGCTTGGCTCTCCAGCTTTCAGATAGCAGATCATGGGATTTCTTGACCTCCATAATTATGTGAGCCAATTCCTATAATAAATCTCTCATGTATTATTAATATGTATCTTATTTTTTCATTTCTCTAGAGAACCCTGACTAATATATACTTCTACTCATATATACGACAAAATAATATCAAAGTTATAATTTTTATGGTCTTACATTTATTAGTAAAGTATCTCCTTTCTGATACAAAGAATTCATTTTTTTTTTCTCAATGGAGGAGAAGTAATGATATGAAAATCATTTAAACACAAATGTGGGTAAACCAGCTATCTCCCTTGGTTATTCTCAACATGATACTTTTTGTATCCATGTGGTAATACTGTGGAATTAAAGTCACTAATGTATGTAAAATAAAATACCACAGATGAAGGTATATTATCCAAAGAGGAAGAGTAGCTTGTTATTTTTATGGGGTTTTTTTTTTATTGTTTATTATTTGTTTAGTTGATGGCAGTCATATTGAAAAAAAAAAGGCCTTATGTGTGTAACCTTTTATTTCATTAAATTGTATTTGGGATTAGATTAAAATGAAACAGACAATTTTCACTCAAAGCTGTGAAAGCCCTTTGGGAAAAGTGTAGGTTAAATGAGGTACAGGGAACAAACAGAAGATTTTCCCATATAAACTATTACTAAATTGTGAAGGCAGATCTTAGATGAGGTTCAAATTTGTGTTTCAATAACCTCCAGAAAACCGAGCATTTCTTATTGTTATTTTTTATTCTCCTGTTGATAAATAAGATATGTCAAGGCCTAGCACAGAGAAGATAGTAAATAAGTATTGCTTTGCCTCACACGGGGTGACAGAGATGCAAAAAGGGTTACTCAAAGTCTATTTCTTCTGAGCAGTGAGACACCCCAAAGGGGTTAATTTCCTGGAACCCTCAAGAGAGAAGCATTCCTCCTTTGGGAAATTAACCCTCAACTGGGGTTCTGTCTCAGTATCTATTCTTTAGGCCAGAAAGTTACAGGAAAGGAACATAGGTGGAGTTATATCTAAGTATAGTTTAACAGTAGAAACTGGTAACATCAGTGAAATAACAAAGTGACATTCCATAATGCAATTTGCAAAAGGTTAAGTTGATCCACCAACAGAAGCTTTTTCTTAGCAAACATTTTTGTTCCCTACAGCAGTTTCCTTAGTATGTTTACACACCAATAAAGCAACTTAACATATCAATCAGTAGGTTAACCTGCTCCAAGGGCATCTGTCCTTGAGCCAGCTACTTTGCTGTGTTACAATTCTGTATCCACAACAGAGACTTTAGCCTGGAGAAAGTTTCCTGTCTTTTGCAAACTTAACACTTCTATATGTAATTTTAAAAGGTTAGGTTATACCTGAAACTACAGGGCTTTGGAAACTAGGCCCTGTGAAATACATTTGCTCTATAAATGTTAGTATAGTTCACAAATAAGTGTTTATAAGTGTTTACAAATTCAACAATATATCATTTATTCATATGTTTGAATAACTGTGTATTAATGGCAGCATCTGTACTTGAGACACACAGCAGTGAACAACAACTATATGAAATAGCACTACAGAATTCATCAATACATTTAACCTCTCAGAGGCCTTTGAGAATTAACTAAAAATTATATGGAATCTCAGACTTGGAATAGACAACATCCTATGCCAACTTTATTAAATGAAAAAAAAAATTCCTTCCATTCCTATTGGTGAAATGGTTAACAGAACTGAAAACACCTAGATCTTCATTAAACAAATACATCTGGATTGTGATCTAAAGCTACATATGCTAGCTTCACCATTTGTTTTGTTAAATCTTGAAAATAAATTTACTCAAACAATCAGTATGCCTCTCTGGGAATATGGGACTTATTTGAGAATTGATTGCTCACATGGTAAAACAGCTAAGTTCACTTTTCAAACAATGGTTCACCTTTCAAGACTACTTTTACTTCTCTTACCCCATTACCTCAATCAAGTCTAAACTATGAAACCATAAACTTTATCCACTGCCATTCAGTATCTACCTGCAAAAGGATAACTTATATTAACTGAGCCTGGATCCCCAAACTCTACAAATATCCCAACCTGATTACCTTCTTCAGAAACACTATGAAAACTATGTCAAAATACTGTTCTTCCTTATTGCAAGTAATAAAACATGGATCTAAATTTACATCTGCCTTCCCACCATGGTTTAAGACCCTTAACTCTTGAGTCTCCTGCATAGGTGTCTCAATAACTGCAATCCAATTGAATATGATAGAAATAGTAATCCTTTCATATTCAATTGGATTAGAAGCATTCCCTTGGTGAAAATTTGCATAGAAGAACTTTAGTTTGTCTTTCTCTATGATGTCAATGATAATTTTTGTGAGTATAGAAGAAGAATTTCATATAGAATAGGGCTGACACAGGGCTGATAAATCTGTCCTTGGAACAGCTCCAAGGACTGATGAAGTCAGAAGATCTCCACAGTACAGCAACCTTAAAGGAGAATTTTTGTCTTGAGTAACCTATTAAAAACCTTATAGAAACGTGTTTCAGCCTTGTCTCTTTTCCAATGAGCATCTGGTCGTAGAAGAGAGCTCTTCTCCAAATGTTTCTTCTGCCAGGAATTGCTATTTGTTGAATTTGTGATTTAGATACCTTGTGATTATGCTAAGGACTGAAGACATAATGTACATAAACAATTTATTTTCCCAAGTATTACATTCAGGGTTCATCTCAATCTAAACATGTTTCCCTTCCATGACAGATTTATGCATAGTAGCTACACTGTAACTCTAATTTATGAGATTATTTTTCTAAATCACATAACTTTATCAAACATAATTTATAATTTCATTGGCCTCTTTGAGAAAGTAACAATATGATAAAAATTGTCTATTTGAGAAGTTCCTTAGAATAAAAAAAGAAGAAAAATTTGATCTTTTAACTTGTATGATGAAGCTTCCAAAAACATTCAGACTCTTGTTAGAATAGATTTCTAGACAGCCTAGATTAGTAGACAAAATTTTACAAGTATTTTATAATAGTTTATGAAAATATCATCTAACATGCTCATATCTGGGTCATTCAGTTGATATATCAGCAGACACTTCTGTTGAAAACTCTGATGAAAAACAAAAGTGGAATGACTCTGAAGGTTGCTTAAATTCATAATTGTGTGGGAATACAGAAAGCTTCAAGAAAGCTTTGGTGCTAGACAAAACCTATTACAGGGTATCCCCCAAATCCAGATAATGGCTTAAAAGAGATAATAGATTAAAGTCAAATCCAGTACTGCAAAAGAAAAATAAATAATGTGTTAATAAGAGAATTTACATATAAGACTTTTAAAATCACATTTATAAAGAATTTTGAAGTAAATTCCAAAGCAAATGTTACTTCTAGTCTATCCTCACATTTTATGCGCTGCCAAGAGCCAGAAACGTGTCATGAGTACATTAACGGACTTAGGGCTCAGTTTGATAAACTCACCTGAAAACTAAAGAAAGACAGATACTTCCAGGAAAGATGGAATGCTAAATGTTTATTACGTTGGGACAGACACTGGATCCCATATAATGCAGTATGAAGAATTTTGCTAAATTTTTTCATTAATTGCTAAAACAAAATGTGGTCTAATATAAAACAATTAAACTCTTTAGAGTCAAAGACTCTGGAAAACTTTCACCCACTCACATATCTTCTTTACAGATCTGAATGTGTGTTCATGAGAAAGACTGGAGGTAAAATGAGGAAACAGAGAATGCCGCCCCCAGTGGCAGAGACGTGGGTGAGAGGAGCAGCTTCTGCTTTTGGAACATCACACAGCTCACACACTGCATTATTTTCACCTGTGTCCCCTATGGAGCAAAGTTTATGATGCTGGGAAATTAGCAAGGAACACTGTTGTTATTAGTGTGTAAAGGTAGAAATATTGAAGGTTGGGAAAGGGATTAATGCATTTCTTAATCCTTCTAAACTTTGGTAAGGGACGTAAAGATATCCTGGGCTCAAACCACTAAAGGTTTCATTAAAGTGGCCTTGGGAGGCAAGGTCATAAGATAACCCTATCCTCAACACCTTGGGACACAGTTCCTACCTTGGACTGAAGATAAGTCTGAAAAACAGAGAATGTGCCAGTTCCCCATCTTGCCTCCTACCACTAGGATATCAAGTTTCAATTAATAAGGAAATGCAGTCTATTGCTAGGTGTGAAAATCAAAAACATATTCTTCTTTTTTCTTTTTTTAAAATTTTACTTCTCAAAATACATTGTAGTTGATTTTCATGCCCCTTTACCCATTCCTCTCCATCTCCTTCCTTCCCCCCCATCATATCTCTTCACTTGGTTTAAAAAGTTCAAGGAATTTTTGTGGTTATTCTGTCTTCTCCCTACCCCTTATTTGTTTGCATGTTTATTTATTTACTTTTTAGCTCCCACAAATAAGTGAGAACATGTGGTATTTCTCTTTCTGTGCCTGACTTGTTTCACTTAATATAATTTTCTCCAATCCATCCATGTTGTTGCAAATGGTAGTATTTCATTCTTTTTTATAGCAGAGTAGTATTCCATTGTGTAGATGTACCACAGTTTCCTTATCCACTCATCAGATATTAGACATTTGGGCTGGTTCCAACTCTTACCTACTGTAAATAGAGCTGCAATAAACATTGGAGAACAGATATCCCTTTGACATGATGATTTCCATTCCTCTGGGTATATTCCCAGCAGTGGAATCACCGGGTCATATGGTAGATTTATCTGTAATTTGTTTAAGTTACTTCCTTTTCATTTTTTATAAAGGCTGCACCATTTTGCAGCCCCACCAACAGTGAATGAGAGTTCCTTTTTCTCCGCAACCTCTCCATCACTTGTCATTCTCAGTTATTAACCAGTTCTAGGAGTTTTTTGAGAGAGTCTTTGGTTTTTTCTATATATAATTCTATATATAATATCATGTTGTCTCCAAATAGAGGCAGTTTGTCTTTTCCAGTCTAGATTCCCTTTATTTCTTTCTCTTGCCTATTGCTCAAAGAAGACCACAGTATAATGTTAAAAGTATCTATCCAGCTAGAAGACATAACAGTTGCTGGAGCACAGAACTGGAGCACTGAGATACATAAAGCAAACACTCTTGTACCTAAAGAAATAAATAGGCCCTAATACATTAATATTGGGTGATCTGAACACCCCTCTCTC